>NC_080170.1:8844403-8971903 GCF_950295315.1 Erinaceus europaeus | reverse complement strand
GAGGGGACAGCCCGCCAGGGGAAAAGGGGGAGGCCTTAACTCGCCAATTACAGCGGCTGAAGGCTTGTCATCACTGCCTGAAGGGACCTCAGCCCCGCCAGCCAACCCCCCCCACACACACACATGCACCCCTCATTCGAATCAGGAGCAGAGAGTTCAATCCCCCCTACAGTCCAGAAGCTCTGGGGCCTGGTCACCAGGGCCCTGATTTCCCCACCTCCCCACCCCCACCCGTCACTATATATATATATATAGAAAACCAAGACCATGCTCACAGGCGCCCAGACAAGAAGGCAGAGAAACACAAGAGACAGGGGTTTCATCTCCCACCCAGAGCCAGGGAATGAGGCCTTCCGGGAGGGGTGTAAAGGGGAAACGAGGCAGGAGGTCAGAGCTCTGAAACATTCTGAGAAGACCAAAGGGCATCTGGCCCTGGAGGAGAGCCTATTGTCCAGTGGTCAGAGAAGATGCGGGCTGGCCTTGAGGGTCCTCAGCACCCAGAGTTGACCGCAGCCCCCGCCCCCCACACACATACCACCCAACAAAAGAGGAAAGAACAAAGTTGTCTCTCACCAGATTTGGCCAACTGCTGTGCCAGGCACAGGCTCAAACTCTTTTTTATTTTAATTGTATGTTATTTTAAAAATATTTATTTTATTTATTCCTTTTCGTTACCCTTGTTGTAGTTATTATTGTTGTCATCGTTGTTGTTGGATAGGGCAGAGAGAAATGGAGATGGAGAGAGGAGGGGAAGACAGAGAGGGGGAGAGAAAGACAGACACCTGCAGACCTGCTTCACCGCCTGTGAAGCGACACCCCTGCAGGTGGGGAGCCAGGGCCTCTAACCCGGATCCTTATGCCGGTCCTTGCACTTTGCGCCACATGCGCTTAACCTGCTGCGCTGTCGCCCGACTCCCAATTTTATGTTATTTTTTTTAATTTACTCTTTATTGGATAGAGACAGAGAGAAGTGGAGAGGGAAGGGAGAGAGACAGAGACAGAGAGAGATCAGCATCACTGCTTCACAGCTCATGTAGCATCTCCCCCGCAGGTAGCGACCAGGGACTTGAACCCAGGTCATTGTGCACTGTAGCACGTGCGCTCAGTCAAGTGTGCTACCACCTGCCCCCTCAAACTGTTTGATAGCGGATCATCCCTGGAGCAGTGGAGCCTGGCTCACTTAGACAAAATGAAATTCACACAAAGTCAGTGACTTACCAGAGCTGGCCAGGAGAGGGCGCTGGAGCGCCGGGGGACAGGGGCTGCAGGAGCAAAGACAGTGCATTTCCCATGGTGTGTGTGTGTGTGTGTGTGTGTGTGTGTGTGTGTGTGTGTGTGTGTGTGTGTGTGTGTGTGTGTGTGAGTGTGTGTGTGAGTGTGTGTGTGTGTGTGTGTGTGTGTGAGTGTGTGTGTGAGTGTGTGTGTGTGTGTGTGTGTGTGTGTGAGTGTGTGTGTGTGTGTGTGTGTGTGAGTGTGTGTGTGTGTGGTGTGTGTGAGTGTGAGTGTGAGTGTGAGTGTGTGTGTGTGTGTGTGTGTGTGTGTGTGTGTGTGTGTGTGTGTGTGTGAAGCAACTCTGTTGGTGTCTCTCTTTCTCTCTGTCTCCCCTTCCCTCTCAATTCCTCTCTGTCTCTATCCAAAATTAATTAATTAATTAAAAATAAAATGGGGGAGTCGGGTGGTAGCGCAGCGGGTTAAGCACACCTGGCATGAAGTATAAGGACCGGCATAAGGATCCTGGTTCGGGGCTGGCCACCTGCAGGGGAAGTCGCTTCACAGGCAGTAAAGCAGGTGTGCAGGTGTCTGTCTTTCTCTCCCCCTCTCTGTCTTCCCCTCCTCTCTCCATTTCTCTCTGTCCTGTCCAGCAACGATATCAACAACAATGACATCAATAACAGCAACAATAATAACTACAACAAGGGCAACAAAAAGGAATACATAAATAAATAAATATTTTTTAAAATAATAAAAATAAATAAAACTGATCGGGGCTGGGTCGTGGCACACCAGGCTGAGCGCACACGTTACAATGCACACGGGTCTGGGGTTGAGCCCCCAGGCCCCACCCGCAGGGGGAAAGCTTCATGGGTGGTGAAGCAGGTCTCTCTCCCTCTCTATCTCCCCCTTACCCTCTCGATTTCTGACTGTCTCTATCCAATAAATAAATAAAGATAACAATTTAAAGATTACTTAAAAAAATAAAACTGATAAGAAAATATAAGAAATCATCAGAATTGATCGTTTCCAACATCAGATCAGCACCTGAAGTCTTGATGAACAAGAAAAATCCTATTTTAAAATCCAGACAGGGTCAAAGGGCACACCAGGTAGAGAGCACATGGTACCATGCACAAGGACCCGGGTTCAAGCCCCTGGTCCCCACCAGCAGGGGGAAGGTCCAAAAACAGTAAAGTAGGGTTGCAGGTGTCTTTCTGTCTCTCTCTTCCTGTCTCTATTCCCCTTCCCTCTCAGTTCCTCTGTCCAAAAAAAATTAAAAATATATATTAAAATAAAATAAAAAACCTAGAGTTTAAGTTCACTGAGGTTTTTTGTTGTTGTTGTTGTTGCTGCTGTTGTTGTCTGCATGTTTGTTTCTGTTTGGGGCTTGGCAGGACCCTGATGATTTCTAAATAGCAAATTTCTGCGTGGATGGGGGTGGCAAGATAGCACAACAATTCTGCAAAAAGATTTTCTTGCCTAAGGCTCCAAGGTTCCAGGTTCAATCCCCAGCACTCTTCAAAGCCACAGCTGGTTAAGAGGGGGGGATTTTTTTTTTTCTCATTGCTGGGTGGGGCCAGGTGCGACCTCACCAGGCAGGACAAGCCCACTACCTGCCTACCCTGGGTTTCGGCCCTACGTAGTACCACCCATGCGGGAGCACATAATATAGCACCAGCAGGTAGATGGCGCCCATGGGTGACTGGGCAGTGATTTAGTACATCGTCTCTCTTTCTTTCTCTGAGAGACCTAGAAAATAAAAACTGGGTGGAGGGGCTGATCTGCAGGGCTGCACACGCGCAAAGGCCAGGGCTTATTTGGGAATATCTCACGACGGGAGAAATCGCTGTGTGACTGTGGGTTCTCACGTGCCCTCTCTGGGCCTCAGTTTCCTAATTTGTCCAAAGGGAGCAGCCGGGAGGTCCAGGGTGGGGATGGTCCCACACGCCAGCATGGGGCTCATGGTGGCATTTCTGTGAGGGTTCAAGCCCCACGGCAACCTTCAGTGAAGTGGGGGCCAGGCTCGAACCTGGGTCACATAAGTGGCAAAGCCACATAATATCCAAGTGAGCTCTTTCACCGGTCTTGATCTTCTGTCAAAGCCTGTTTGAGGGTCATGAACATGAGGTGAACGAGGGGACGGTCTGGGCAGCCACAATGTCGTTAACATTTCTGGGCCCGCCCTACCCCCCCAGCTGGCTCACTCCCCCATTCAGTCTGCTTGTCTGCTTACGTGAGCAGCTATTAACACCTCCCCCTGGGCCTGGCCTCTTGGTCGCTGCTGTGGCCTCTCCTGCCTGTGCTGGAGTCTGAGTTTGGTAAGATGGAGCAGGCTAGTCCCTCTATGAGTTTTGTACAAAGAACCCGGATGTTGAAGCCAACACTCTCATGCAAACCAGAGCCACCAGCTCTGTGGCTCTTTGGGCAACTGGCCTGGCCCTGGGGGAGGGAGCCCAAATTTCTGGTTGAAAGCTGCTTCTGTAAGGGGGGCTGCACCTGAGCCAGCCAGCTCAACGGCTGAGCACAGGACTTGCATGTCTGAGACCCAGATTTCATCCCCAGCACCACCGTAAGCCAGAGCTGAGCAGCGCTCCCACCTCTCTCTTTCTCTCTCTCTCTCTCTCTCTGTGTGTGTGTGTGTGTGTGTGTGTGTATGTGTGTATCATATAAAAATAAGTAGAGGCAGGGGAGACAGCATCATGGTGCAGCAAAAGACTTTAATGCTTGAGGCTCCAAAGTCACAGGTTCAATTCCCAGCATCACCATCAGCCAGAGCTGAACAGGGCTCTGGCCTCTTTCTCATGGAAAGAAAGAAACAGGTCACATAGTCAAGAAGGAAGCAAGCAGATGGGTCACCAGCTGTTATTCTGAAGGACTGAGAAAAAAACCAGGAGGCAGGAGGGCAGGCGGGTGGGCGGGCAGGAGGGAGGGTTGGAAGGTAGAGAGAGGATAGTCACTATTTTACTAAACACCCCCATTTTTGTTTTTGTTTTTGTTTTTGCAGGTGGGGACCTAGTTTTTCCTTCTCTTCTCTTCTCTTCTCTTCTCTTCTCTTCTCTTCTCTTCTCTTCTCTTCTCTTCTCTTCTCCTTTCTTTCTTCTTTTTTCCTCCAAGGTTATCGCTGGGGCTCAGTGTCACCACTGCTCCTGACCACTTTTATTTCATAGGTCAGAGAGACATTGAGAACGGAGTGGGAGAGAAAGAGGGAAAGAGAAAAACACCTGCAGACCTGCTTCACCTCTTGTGAAGCGGGAAACAGGGGCTTAAACCCAGATCCTTGCTTGGGTCCTTGTACCGCGTACTCTGTACACTTAACCAGGTGCGCCACCGCCCGGCCCCTGGTCGTTTTGTTTGTACAGTTTGCTCTGATTTAACATCGCACCCCACCTGGGAGGGAGTGAACATGGAGAATGAACTGCAGTCGTCAGCACCAGCAGCTGTTTGCGGGCTCAGGGCTCTGCCCCTGGGCTGGGGAGCTTGCTCAGAAGGAGAACGTGGGTTTTGCCCACCATGCACCAGAGCTAAGCATTGCTCTGGTATCCTCTCTCTCCCTCTCTCTCTCTTTCTCTCCTTCTCCCTCTCTCCTCTCTTTCTCTCCTATCTCTCTCTCTCTCTCTCTGTCTCTCCCTCTCCCCACCCCTTTCATGCAAATAAATGAATATGCACTCACAGTTGTGAGTCATTTACAGATAAAAATCACCAGAGCTAGCAGTACACATCCTTCAAGAGACCTGCAGCGCCAACACACTGAGGACAGTCTGACAGTCCCAGGAGCTGGACAGGGACAGGGAGTGGTGGCAACGTGCTGGTGGAAATAGCAAATGAGAGACAGCCACTCTGGAAATGATTGACAGGAGCTTTCCAATGAAACTCGACCTACTATCTGTCCCTGCAGTTGTATTCCAGGCCACTGACCCCATATCAAGCCAGTTGATGTTTACATCAAAGAAATGAGTGAACGAGTGTGTGGATCTCTAAAAGTAGACGACACTGCCACCCCAGCCTGCCCTACAGCTCTGCCCTTGGTTCCTGAGGTTGGTGTTTCTGCATTTAGTTCTGGAAATGGGCCACCAATAAGCCGATCACTGGCCTGGCGCCTTAAAGTCCACGCTCAAGCTTTTCCAAGTGACGGTGGTGACCAAATGTTAATGGACTGCCTCTCCAGACAGACATACACACACACACACACACACACACACACACACACACACACACACACACGAGAAATACAGTCACCAAATTATTTTGTACCCTGGACCCATGTTGGTTCTATGGGGTTCTCTGATCCAGCCAGGGGCAACCCCCCTTCCCCCTGCCCTGGTTAAAAAATCAACAACATGGGGCCTGGCGGTGGTGCAACCAGTTAAGGCCACATAGTACCATGCACGAGGACCTGGGTTCAAGCCTCCACTCCTCACCTGTGGCAGGGATGCTTCATGAGCAGTGATGCAGGTCTGCAGATATCTCTCTTTCTCTCTCCCTCTCTGTCTCCCTCTCTCCTCTCAACTTCTCTCTGTTCTATCCAATAAATAAGGAAAAAAAAGACCACCAAGATTTGTAGTACACACACACACACACACACAAACGCACACACACAACACACACATGCACACACACACACACACATGCAGGCACACACACAAACACACACACGCACTCATGAATGCACTCACACACACACAGACACACACACACACACACACCCCTTTGGCTCTGTCACCAGCCCTCAGGGCACTCAGGGTCCAGGCAGGGGGCTCCCAGAGTGAGCTTGGGGAGACAATAATCAGACAGACCCAGGGCACCTGGCCACCCCCTGCCCCAGCCCTCGTGTGCAAAACCTATTCCTTATTCCCCTTCCAGCACAGACAACCCCAGTTCTCTCTCAAACTGCCTCCTGGGAGCGGGGAGGAGGGGCATGTCCTGACCTTTTCCTGGCAGGCCCAGGCTTGTCTGAATTCCTGCCTGGATGCAGCAAGAAGCCTCCCTTTGCAATTCAGTTTAAGAAGCAATTTCCTCCCTGCTCTTTCAAAGGTGAGCCTTTGGGCTAATCCTGAGAAGTTGGCAGGAAACTCAGTTCCTTCTCCTGTGCAAATAGGGAGACTGAGACTCAAGGGGCGACTGTGTGTGTGTGTGGGGGGGGGGTCAGGATGGAACCCCGTCTTCTGAGAACTGGTTCCTACTTAGACACCCTCTCTGTAGGTTAGGGGTGTGAACACTGATATTCATCCTGAAGCCCTATTTAAATGACGTTAGATTTAAATATTTAAATCCAGAGGTCAGGTAAGGGTCCCGGGCAGGTATATATGAACTACAAGACCCAGCATGCCTTGTGCCTCCAACAGGAAGTGACATCACATGCCTGACCCAGTGGAAGGGTTGAAGAGGTTCCTCTAGGCCCAATAACATTTCCTCTAATGGATATAGATATATCCTGGTTTTTGTTCTGGGAGTGCATGTGTGTCTTAGCAAGGGACTGTATGGCCCAATTTGCTTTTTTTGTTGTTGTTGTTGTTGTTGTCCCAAATACACCCATTCTGTGGGTGAAGTTGAAACCATGAGCCCAAAGAGACAAGAGCTTCCTGCCGTGACTCTGGAAGGAGGACACAACCTGGCATTGGTAAGTTGGGTGAGGAAAAAAGCTATTCACCCTCTTGTCCTCTTTTTCTGGAGGTTGTTTTGCAAGACCAGCAAACGTGTCAAAATTGAGATTGCAGACAAAGGGGATCAAGCCAGCCCCCCACACCCTTTTGTCTCTGTTGGCCTTGTGCCTTTAGGACAAAGAGTAGCACTCGGGACTTGTGACAAGACCCAGCCCTGGTTATCCCCAAACCCACTTCCTCTTTCTTCTTTCTTTCCCCCCCCCCCTCAAAATTAACAAGACATGTTTTCAGCCCTTACCTTCTTTTTTTTTTTTTTTCAATTTTCTTTTCTTTTTGGATAAGATAAAAGAAATGAAGAGAGGAGGGGGAGATGCAGAGGGAGAAAGACAGACACCCACAGACCAACTTCACCTCTTGTGAAGTGACCCCCCCCCTGCAGGTGGGGAGGCAGGGGCTCGAACCTGGGATCCATGGACTTTGAGCCATGTGCGCTTAACCCACTGCGCCGCTGCCCGGCCCCAGCCCTTACCTTCTATCTGCGTAGATATTCTCTGAATCTGAGAAACAGGGAGGTAGCTCTGAGCAAAAAGCTCTACTTTAGTTATACCCTAACCGGCAATAAATGCCTTTCCCTCCTTGCCAAAGCTGGTGTGTGTGTGTGTGTGTGTGTGTGTGTGTGTGTGAGAGAGAGAGAGAGAGAGAGAGAGAGAGAGAGAGAGAGAGAGAAGGTATCTTTCTGTTGAAGCTCAGTAGTGAGCTGTTGTGTCTAGGTGGGGGGAGGTACTGCCTTTCAACCCTGGCTCCTTGGCAATTCCCGTGACCACCCTCAGCCTCTCCGTCTCTCCCTGTCACCCTACAGTGAGACGTGGCCATGGCCCCTGGCTCTCAGGTCTGCCTGAGGATCAGGAGGAAGGATGCCTGCTGGGAGTAGGGGAGGCTGCGGTCCTGCCAGGCTATGCCAGCCACGCAAGAATGGTTTTCATGTTTGCTGCGGTGTGCTCACTGGAGGGTGACAGGCCGAGCCCCTGCCTTGCCCCTTCTTGTGTAAGTGTTGAGGGGGCAGGAAGCAGCTATCTGGACTCGTCCCCCAGCTCCTCCCTCCCACATGGGGTTCTAGATTGACTCCTACATGGAAGAGTCGCCAGTCATGTAACAGGGAGAAGATGAGCATTCATTGGGAGAAAGTCGGGATAGAAAAGGAGAAGAGGGAGTCAGGAGGTAGCGCAGCGGCTTAAGCGCACGTGGCACGAAGCGCAGGGACCGGCATAAGGATGGATCCCGGTTCGAGCCCCCGGCTCCCCACCTGCAGGGGAGTCGCTTCACAGGCGGTGAAGCAGGTCTGCAGGTGTCTGTCTTTCTCTCCTCTCTCCATTTCTCTCTGTCCTATCGAATGATGACTGCAACAATAAAACAGCAATGGCAACAAAAGAGAATAAATAAATGAATAAATATTTAAATAAAAAAAAAGGAGAAGAAAGTACAAGCCATGTAGACATGTAGATCAGAGAGAGAGAGAGAGAGGGAGAGAGATCCCAAGCTTCCTGGTTCTCCGAGCTTTATCGCCCCTGTTGGTGAGCCCAGGACCCTGCGGCTGGAGCCTTTGTGTCCAAGGGTCACCTCTGCCTCCATCAGTATGTTGTGGCCTTTGCAGCCAGGGAGGGGGGAGCTGGGGCAGGACACGCAGACACCCTGGGCTTCTGGGCCTGCCTCTTGGCCTTCTCCTGGCTTCCTGCAGGGTGTGGGGAGCAGGGTGCAGGGGGAGGGCGCTGCTTCCTAAGCTGCTCTCCAACAGAAGTAGAGCCTGATTGAGGCTGGGAGGGACAGGGCGGGCCGGGGCGAGGGCACCTGCCTCAGCCAACCTGCTTGCCAGCCCAGGCTGCTGACCTAGAGAGCAGATGCCCAGGGTTAGAGAACCTTGGTCCATACTTGCGAAGGGGAGACATGTTAGGGGAAGGTGACTAGTTAATTCTGGCAGGAACCAGAGAGAGAAGGGGAAAAAGGAAGGACATTTGGAAGTAGCTACAAGTGTAGGTGTGACTTAGAAAGGGAGAGAAAGCAGGGCCACAGGAAAAATAGGCAGGGGCCAGGTGGTGGCACACATATCACCTTGCGTAAGGACCTGGGTTCGAACCCCACCTCCTGCACCCCATCTGTGGGGGGGCAGGGCACTGCATGAGCTATGAAGGAGGTCTGCAGGTGTTTATATTTTTTTCCCGCTCTCTGTCACACCTTCCCTCTCAATGTCTAAGAAAAATTAGGAAAAGGGAGTTGGGCAGTGACGCAGCGGATTAACTGCAAGTGGTGAGAAGCCCAAGGACTGACGGTTAGGATCCCGGTTCGAGCCCCCCCGCCACTCCCTACCTGCAGGGGAGTCGCTTCACAGGCGGTGAAGCAGGTCTGCAGGTGTCTGTCTTTCTCTCCCCCTCTCTGTCTTCCCCTCCTCTCTCCATTTCTCTCTGTCCTATCTAACAGCAAGGACATCAGTAACAACAATAATAACTACAACAACAGTAATAACTAGAACAATAAAAAATTAAAAAAAAAAAAAAGGTGTAGGGATTGGGGAGAGGGGAATGAAGGAAACCAGAGATGACCTTGTTAGAAAGAATTTCAAACAGGAGACCAGGCCTAGAGGCTCCTGGGTGGGTCAGGACAGTGACATCCTGAGGCATCGCTAGCTGGGCTCTAACAGGGGACCCAGGACACCCCACCCCCACCCCCCCAGGCAGGCAGAGAAAGCTGAGCCCAGGTATTTTCACTGAAGTGGCTGCGTGGGCAGGTAACGGCGCCCTCTGCTGGCAGCATAGAGAAACACAACTTCTAGGAGAGACCTCTGGTGTCTGCTGCCAGGTATTAATGGTACTAACAGGAATCAGTGAGGAGAGAAGAGAGGGGAGAGGGGAGAGGGGAGAGGGGAGAGAGGAGAGGGGAGAGGGAGAGGGAGAGGGAGAGGGGAGAGGGAGGGGGAGAGGGGAGAGGGAGAGGGAGAGGGGAGAGGGAGAGGGGAGAGGGAGATGGGAGAGGGAGAGGGGAGAGGAAGAGGGGAGAGGGAGAGGGGAGAGGGAGAGGGGAGAGGGAGAGGGAGAGGGGAGAGGGAGAGGGAGAGGGGAGAGGGAGAGGGAGAGGGGAGAGGGAGAGGGAGAGGGGAGAGGGAGGGAGAGGGAGGGAGAGGGGGAGGGAGGGAGAGGGGGAGGGGGACGGGGAGGTTCGTATGGAGTGCTGGGTGCTGCACTAGTCACTTTCCATTTTGTCTCTAGGAGGGATTTTGTGTTTCTCTCTTCTTTTTTTCTGTCAACTTGCAAAACAGCAAAACTGGGACCAGGACATGCAGCCTTGTGCTCCCTCATTCACATTCCGGCTGGAATCCTGTCCTCCTCGAACATTTTTATCCCCGTCTGTGTGCAGAGGCTGGAAGTACCCGGTAGATTCAGCCCAGTGCTGGAACATGCCCCCCCACACACACACACACATATACTCCCTGGCGCTGTCACACCAGCTATAGGTGTGACACGGTGTCCCATTAAATCTGAATTTCAGGGTCACCCAGGAAAAGGGCCTGCTCTGCCATGTGCCTGGCCCCCACCACAGGGGGAAGTCTTAGTGATCTCTCTCTCCCTTTCTCTCTCCCTTCTTTATCTGATAAATAAGTGCATAAATAACACCAACCAGTGAAACCTCAGCTACAGCAAAATAATAATTGTTATGTTTTTATTATTTTTACTGTCATTTCAGGTAAACATGACATCTTTGGTATAAGTAGATTCCATTGGGGTGCATGTAGGGGGGGCAGATTCACTGAAATTTTTCCATTTATCTGAAATCAATTTTTTTTGAAATATTAGTCTTCAGTATAAATGGGAAAGATAGAAATAGGCTAGGGGAATGGATCTACCTGCCAACATCCATGTCCAGCAGAGAAGCAGTTACAGAAGCCAGGACTCCCACCTTCTGCACCCCATAAAGAATTTTGGCCCATGTTCCCAGAGGGAAGAGAAATATTAGGGGAAGATGGCCAGAGGGCTCTGAACCCTGATTCCATCAGGACCCAGAGAGAGAAGAGGAAAAAAAAAAAAGGAAGGACATTCAGAAGTAGTAGCGAGTGTAGGTTTGACCTACAGGACAGGAAGACATGGGGAAATATATTTAAATATAGACAGACACTTACAGAAATAATAGTCAACCCATATCTGTGGCCTTGGGTAAAGCACTGTAGTCTCCAGTGGAGGGAATGGGGACTCGGGACTCTGGTGGTAGGAACAGTGCAGAATTATACCCTTGTCCCATAATCTTATAAATCATTATTAAATCACTAATAAAAAATTAAGTCTTTTCAGAATATGGGCTCACACAGGCATGCCTATGTGGGAACAGGTCACCTAGCAACAAGGTCCCCTGCCAAGGGGAACCCTTCCCCTCTCCCCTCCCCCCTCTCCCCCTGCATCCTCTTTCTCCCAATCTGGTCCCCTACGCCTACACTGAACTTCTCTGTTCCAGACTCTTGGAAACAGAGTTGGCAGTCAGCTGAGGTCAAGAACAAACACCTCATCACAGACTCCTGCAAGCGTCCACCCAGCTTTGACCTAGCACGTTATGATCGGGTCCTCCTCAATCGCTATCGAACAGGCCATGGCCGGTGCGCCGCTATGTTCCATCGCTGGGGAGCCAGAGACGACCCGAACTGCCCCTGCGGCTCCAGACAGACTATGACCCACATAGTCAACGACTGCCACCTCTCCAGATTCAAAGGAGGTCTCGAAACTTTCCATCGGGCTCAACCTGATGCTGTTGACTGGCTGCGGAAGAAGGGCAAACGCCAGAAGAAGAAGGAGATTCAGACATAAGCAGTTGTCCTGCTTATGTGTCCGGCATCTCTCCCGGAGGGGACCTGGGCTAACACCTCCAGCCCGTCTCCCTCTCTAGCCTCTTGGGCCTGGCCTGGCAAGCCCCACGGGGTCCGAGCACCCCATTAAGCCAGCACAAGGGGAACCCTGCAGTGGTTGGGGGGGACCTTTCCAGAGTTTCTGAGTCTCAGGGGGCCTCCAGGGCCAGGCATATCCCAGTGAACTGGGAGCAACTGGCAGGCAAAGGCCAGGGCCCGGGGGTGGAGTTCTCAGTGACAAGGCCTCTCCTGCTCCCAGCTCTGTGTCCGGAGACAAGAGAACAAGGGGTCACCTTCTCAGCCACCTGTCTGGGGCTTCAATGTCCAGAAGTGACCCGAGAGAAACTGGGAAAACCAGCATCAGGGGACCCAGAGAAGGCTCACCTGCTAGGCTGTGCTTCATTTTCCTTCAAACAAAGAGAGAGAACACAGCACTGGAGCTGCCCCTGGTGCCATGGGGCTTCCATGTGGTGCTGGGGATTCAAACCTGAGCCGGGGACATGTCATGGCAACTTGACGAGCTCTCTCTCCAGCCCCAGCGGAGCCAATTTTTAGTTTGTCAAAGTATCGTGTTTTCAGGGTCTGGGCAAGGGCACACCAGGCATGCTCACACAGTACTGTGTGTAAAGACCCAGGTTCAAGCCCTCATGCCCCACCTGTAGGGGAGGAGGCTTCATAAGTAGTCTCTCTCTCTCCCCATTTCTCTCCCTCTCCCCTCTCAATTTCTACGTGTCCGATAAGTGAGAGAATGAATGAATGAACGTTGAATGAGTGAATGGAAAATTGACCTCTGGGAGTGGTGAATTCATGGTGCTGGCACCGTGTCTCAGTGATAACTCTGGAGACAAAAAGAAATATATCATTTTCAAAAGAGAAATGTTGCTTCTGTTTGTTTGTTTGTAACAAGCTTGTTTATTTATTGGATAAAGACAGAGATTGAGAGGGAAGAGGGACATAGAGACAGAACGAGAAACGCCTGCAGCCCTGCGTCACCTGCTCATGGAGCTTTTCCCCGGAAGGTGAGGACCGGGGGCCTGAACCTGGGTCCTTGCGTCTTGTGACATGTACCCTTAACCGGGTGCTCCACTGTCCAGCACCCCACCCCCAAATCTTTCTTGTCCATGGAAGAGTGGTATGGTATTATCTTTCATTTTTTTTAAATATATATATATATATAATTTAAAAGTAAAATAAAATAAAATAAAATATGTAGTCCTGAATTCAATTCCTGATATTCCATATGCCAGAATGATGTTCTGGTGTCCTCTCTCTCTTTGCTTTCCTCTCCCCCCTCTCTTTCCCTCCCTCCCTCTCTCTCCCCTTCCCTCTCCCCTTCCCTCTCCCCCTCCCTCCCTCTCTCTACCCCTTCCCTCTCCCCCTCCCTCCCTCTCCCCTTCCCTCTCCCCTTCCCTCTCCCCCTCTCTCTCCCCGTCTCTCTTCCTCCTATCTCTCCCTCCCTCTCTCTCCCCCTCTCCCTCTCATTCTCTCTCTCTCTCTCTCCCCTTTCCCTCTCCCCTTCTCTCCCTCTCTCTCCCTCTGTCTCTCTTCCACCTTACCTCTCCCTCCCTCCCTCCCTCCCTCCCTCTCCCTCCTCTCTCTCCCTCCTAAAAACACTTGGAGAAACTTCAAGTGAAGAGCTCTGGAAGTCAAGAAAGCCGAGTGTCTCCAGGACCCCGAGAAGCAGTGGGCGTCACCCACACTCACGTCTCTGCAGAGCACAGACCCCGTGGCCACAGTGACAAGGCCAACACAGAACTTCCACAAAGGGACAGAAAGGCAGCCAGTGCCCTGGATAAAGGGCCCAGGACTCTGAAGGTAGATCCCTTCCTCCAGCCACCAGGGAAAGGCAGTGCCGCTTCCCCATTGAGCCTGCTCTAGGCTGCAGAGGGCTGGTGATAATGAGCTGTTTGGCCCTGTGTGAGACCTGGGCACGTGCCCGGCCCCCACCACATCGGAGGAAGCTCCAGTGCTGTGGTCTCTTTCCCTGTCTGACTCTCTGTCTCACGGTCTCTCTGTTTATGTTATTGATGATGATGATGATGCTATAGCCAAGCTGATTCCACATTCCCACAGGGAGGGGTGGGGGTGGTCCCACACACAACTTTTGCAGAGATGGAGGGTTTTTAAGTGAAAATGGAGATTTCAGGGGGGTCGGGCAGTGGCACAGCAGGTTAAGCACAGGTGGCGCAAAGCACAAGGACCGGCCTAAGGATCCCGGTTCGAGGGCCCGGCTCCCCACCTGCAGGGGAGTCGCTTCACAGGCGGTGAAGCAGGTCTGCGGCTGTCTATCTTTCTCTCCCCCTCTCTGTCTTCCCCTCCTCTCTCCATTTCTCTCTGTCCTGTCCAACAACGAACAACAACAATAATAACCACAACAACAAGGGCAACAAAAGGAGGGGGGAAATGGCCTCCAGGAGCAGTGGATTCATGGTGCAGCCACTGAGCCCCAGCAATAACCCTGGAGGAAAAAAAAAAAGGAAAAAGAAAATAGAGATTTCAAATTTGAGACATAGCTCACTGGGTAGGGAGCCTGCCTTGCCATGCACATAAGTCAGGCCCAGGTGCCACATGGGATAGGACTATAGCACCGGGGGGAACTCCAGTCTTATGGTGTCTCTCCCTGCCTCTGTTTCTTTGCCTACCTCCACAGAGAAAGGACAGGGAGATGAAGGAAAGAAAAAGGACATTGTAGAGAAATGGATAAAGCACGATCTCTCTCTCTCTCTCTCTCTCTCTCTCTTTTTGTCAAGTTAAGCAGAAGCGCCAATAGATCTGGCTGTAGGGGCACAACAGCAGAATAGACAGGCAGTCACCTCACCCCTCAAACCCAGCCCCAAGTCCCCACAGTCACAGCACAAGCCCCCCCCCCCCGCCAGCCTCCCATCCAGGCAGAGCCACTGGCAGCATATGCACTAAGGAAGATGGCGCAGGCAGTGAGTGATGCAGGTCTCAGCTGGTCAACCTTCCTCAGCAGGGCCCTGGCTTCAGAGGCCTCCAGCCCCAAGGCCCCGTTTCCTCCTGCAGTGGGAAATTCTTGGGCGCAGAAGGACCTCAAGGTTCCCGGGGGCCCCTCCCGCTGGGATTCTGAGCCTGGGGCTCCTCCTGGCAGAAGATGCCCAGCCTGGACAGGCTGAACTGGTGCCAGGGACGCTATGCTGCATCTTGGCCACTGGAGGGCAGTGTTGGCATGGCCGAGGAGCCACGGAGCCTGGAAGACAGGAGCTTGGACCAGGCATCAGGGGGCCTGGGTGACAGATGGCTGTGTGTGTGTGTGTGTGTGTGTGTGTGTGTGTGTGTGTGTGTGTGTGTGTGTGTGTGTGTGTGTGTGTGTGTGTGTGTGTGTGTGTGTGTGTGTGTGTGTGTGTCTGTGTGTGTGTGTCTGTGTGTGTGTGTGTCTGTGTGTGTGTGTGTCTGTGTGTGTGTCTGTGTGTCTCTGTGTGTGTCTATGTCTGTCTGTATGTGTCTTTGTGTGTGTGTCTGTCTGTGTATCTCTTGTGTGTGTCTGTGTGTGTGTGTCTGTCTGTATGTGTCTGTGTGTGGGTGTCTCTGTGTGTGTCTCTGTGTCTCTCTGTGTGTGTCTGTGTGTGGGTGTCTGTGTGGATGTGTCTGTGTGTCTCTCTGTGTATCTGTGTGTGTATGTCTCTATGTGTGTGTGAGTCTGTGTGTTTGTCTGTGTGTGCCTGTGTGTATGTCTGTCTGTGTGTCTTTGTGTCTGTGCGTGTGTCTCTGCAGGTCTGTTCTGTGTGGTGTGTGTGTCCGTGTGTCTGTGCGCGTGTCTCTCCGTGTCTGTGTGTGTCCGTGTATCTCCGTGTGTCTCCCTGTGTCTGCATGTAGGGGTGACCTCCACTGCCTCCCAGCGGCTCATTGTACCGGCCTAGCAGCCTGGGTGCCAGGTGCTCTCAGCCAAGGCTCCAGAGACAGTGATGGATGCCGAGGGCGGGAAGGGCACAGGGGCCCCGTGTCAGGAGCCCCGCAGCCCGGTCGTGGGGAGAGGCTGAGTGTGGGTGTGGAGGGGTGGCCAGCGGCGGAAAGCCCTCCAGCAACCTGCAGGCCTCCGCCTCGGCCTCCCACCATCATCCCACGAGCCCCTTCCCCTCCCGCCCCCTTTCTTTGTACACGGAAGGTAAACTGAGGCTGGCAGCGAACGGCGGCGCGGGGATCCGAGCCTGCAAGCCCGGGGTTCCGGGACACACGCAGGGCCCTGGCTGTGCGTGGAGAGGAGCCTTCGAGAATCTTCTGCAAGCCCTGCCCGGGCTGCAGCCATTAGACAAAGAGCCGCCTCCCGCGCTCGGGGCTCACTGCGCTGGGTCGCCGCCAGGGGGCAGCAGGCGCTCAGGATCCCCTCCGGTCGGGCGGGCGGCCTTTGTGGGTGCCGCCCCTCCCCGCAGCCCGCACCCGCAGGTGCTGCGCCCCTCTCCCTCCCTCTACCTGGGAGGGGCCGCTCACCCGCCGCCGAGCCTGTCTGCAGCCTGGGGGCTCTGTCTCCCCCCTTCCATCCTGCACACCCCCCTCCCTCATCTTTGCATCTTTGGGGTCTGATGCAAAGGGTTTTCCAGTCTTGCTCCCCTCAAAAAACCAATCCTCAGTGGCTCCCCAAACCCCGCCGGTCACTGGAAGCTGCAACTTTAGCCCTGCACCCCCAAACCCCTGTGCCCCTTGTGGGTGCCATGAGGGGTCGCCCCACCCCACCCACTCAGGGGCGTCCAGAACCCTCGTCCCGTGGGCCTGTGTCTGTCCTCCTGCTGACCCCCAAGGGCTGGGAAGGAAGGACTGCTTATGGGGGGGCTTCCACCTTCACCCCCAAATTTGGTGCCTGTTGGTCATCCCTCTGTGCAATCCTGGGGTGCCCTGGACCCTGGAACCACCTCCCCCCCCACAAGGATGCTCATGCTTCTGCAGCTGGTCTTTCTCCTGGGGGAGGGGGTTCTGGGCTGGGCACACCTAGAATGCTCAGGTGAGTCTCTGATTTAAAAGGCTTGCATGCACCCCCACGTCCCCCCCACACCCCAGGCAGGCTGTCCCTCACTGCCCTGTCCTGCTTAGCTGGTGTCCCAGCGAATGGAGGAAATGGTGGGGGGTGGTGGTGCTGGGGACTGGTGGTTGACATAAGCAGTGTGGATTTAGGGTGTGAACCAGACAGGGGACAGTGACCTGAGCAAGGTGGGGGGGGGTGTCCTGGGGTGCTATGCTGTGGGTGAGACCAGCCTGCCCTCCCTCAGTGTCTGACTCCCCCATTTCTGCTAATGGGGGAGAAAGGGTCAGCATAGAAAGCCCTAGCTGCCTGCCTGGACCTCAGGCTGAAGTGGGGGCGGGAGGCTTGGGGAGCCCATGGCAGCCCCCACCCCCCACCAACCCAGACCCAGGGCTCAGAACGTGCAGGCGACTGACCCCAAAACTGACCACCTGGCCGGCTGAACTCAGACCTCTTACAGCAGGCCTCAGACTCAGACCTCTTACCTGTTGTCTCTGGGTGGAGAGCAGGGCAGAGGCACAAGTTCAAGGCCAACTTCAGCACCTCTGAGCCTCAGTCTCCCTCCTCAGGCCAGCTCCCCCACCAATTTAGGCTGTTGCATTTGGCATAAATTGGCCCACCCACCAGAGTGAGGTCCCACTGCAGCGAGTCCCCCCAGCCCCCCAAGTCCAGGATTTAGTGCTCCCCAAACTTTAGCCACTCCTAAGCCACCAGGGCATCAGGCCCACTCACAGCTCTGGTCTGTTTAGCCCAACCTCCTCCTCCGTGCTGCATTGAATGCAAAACAATGGTCTTGATAGACAGATCCAGCTGGTCTGTCTCCCTTTCTGCAAGTTGGGAGTGGGGGGGGGGGGAGAAAGAAGAAAAGAGAGGAGGAGGAGAAAAAGAAGGAGGAAAAAGAGGAAGAGGAGACAGAGAAGGAGGAAAACAGAGAATGCCAGGCTAGCTTCGCGGACGAGAGAGACAACCAGGAACTCATGGCTGAGCGGGAACGCAACACCATGCTGGCTTTATTCATCTGCATTTATATCTTCCGAGGTGGAAGTGGTAGGTCGGAAAAGGATATACATAGGAGAGTGGGTGGAGAGAAGGAAAGCTTCCATCTAACCAGTGGGGATTAAACCAGTGCCCTGCAGGCAAGGTGGGTCTTCAGCTGTTGGGAAGGTTCTAACCAGTGAGGATCAAACCAATGCCTTGCAGGCAGAGCGGGTCTCAGACAAAACAACGATTATGTAAATAGACCACAGCGTTAAGCAATGCAGGGGGCCTGGCGTAATAACCAACAGAGAAGAAGGAGGAAGAGGAGAAAAGAGAGGAAGAAGAGGAGGAGAAGGAGGGGGAGAAATGGGTCTGCTGTGGGGACAGCAGAGGAGTCAGGAGGAGGAGCTGGGGACACAGCCTTCAGCTCAGTGTGGGAAGAGCAGCTTCCGCCATGAAGGAGCAAGCTGGAGCTCAGAGAGGATGGGGGGACTGGCCCGAGGACACACAGCAAGAACATCGCCGAGCTTGGCTCAGTGGTTGACTGAGTGGTGCCGCCAGCAGAGGCAGCTATCCCTGTCTAGAATCCTGTGATGACAGGATCCTGGTGTGTGACCAGGTCAGGGGAAGGGACAGGAGTGGCAGAAGGGGGTGTGAACCTGGACTTCTGAAGACCTCATCAGATACATAAAGAATTCAAAGAGTGTGTGTGCCTGTGCGTGTGCATGTGCGTGTGCATGTGCATGTGTGTGTGTGTTTGTGCATGTGTTCTGGGCAGCAAAGGAAGGAACTTAATTAAGAAATGAGTTCGGGAGTCAGGTGGTGTTGGACCGGGTAAAGCACACGTGGCACAAAGCACAAGGACCAGTGTAAGGATCCCAGTTTGAGCCCCCGGCTCCCCACCTGCAGGGAGTCGCTTCACAAGCAATGAAGCAGGTCTGCAGGTGTCTGTCTTTCTCTCCCCGTCTCTGTCTTCCCCTCCTCTCTCCATGTCTCTCTGTCCTATCCAACAACAATGACATCAACAACCACAACAATGTTAAACAACAAGGGCAACAAAAGGGAAAATAAATAAATATAAAAAAATTTTTTTAATGAGTTCACAGCTTTTCTGCTGGGGAGTTGGCCAGTGGAGCCAGCGGCAGGGTCAGGCACTAGGCCCCAGCTGACTGCTTCTCTTACAGAAGCAGAGAGGAGTCTGGGAAGTGTTGCCCTGGGTGATGGTGTTGGAAAGCAGCTTAGGGAAGCAGCAGCCTCCCCCCTGCACCCTGCACCCTCCCCCCTGCACCCTGAACCTTGCAGGAAGCCTGGAGAAGGAGCCAGAGGCCCAGGGTGTCTGTGTGTCCTGCCCCAGCTCCCTCCCTCCCTCCCTGACTGCAAAGGCCACAACAGGCAGATGGAGGCAGATGAGACCCCTGGAGACAAAGGCTGGGGTCCAAGGGGTGTCACACCCAGCTAAGCGCACATATTGCCAAGTGCAAGGACCTGGGTTCAAGCCCATACTTTTTGCCTGCAAGGGGTCTGCTTCAGGAGTAGTGAAGCAGGTCTGCAGGTTTCTTTCTTTCTGTCTGTCTGTCTGTCTGTCTTCCTCCCTTCCTTCCTTCCTCCCTTCCTTTCTTTTATTTGTTTCTGTCTACCTCCCTTCCCTTCTCAATTCCTCTCTGTTCTAACCAATTAAAAAAAGGAAAAAAAAAAAGGTTGCTGAAGCTGAAGAGAGGTGGATTGGTAGTGCCAATACTGAGCCCCAGAGATCACCCTCATGGCAATAAAAAAAATAATAAAATTTTAAAAAGACAAACGTTGAAGCACATGCCCTGAGGGTCCCACTCTTCTTCTGAAGGGACTATAAAGCTCACTATCTCTCTCTCTCTCTCCATATATATATATATATATATATCATATACATGCCTGCATGCCTTGTATTTTCTTTTCTTTTTCGATCCTAACTTTCTCCCAGTGAATGCTCATCTCCTCTCTGGAACTGTGACTATCCCTCTCTGTGATTCCTCCATGTAGGTGCCAGTCTAGAACCCATGGGAGGGAGCTGGGAACGGCCCCTCAGCTATGGCAGAGCCCAAGCCAGAAGGCCCAGGTGGTGCTGCCCTGAGGTAGCCTTGAAGGTGGTGGCAGGGTGAGGGCACCACTCTGCTTCTCTATCTGCCCACTAACCATCTTCCCAGTCTTGCCCTGGGCCCTCCCCCAGCCCCAAGCCCTGGAAATCAGGGGGTCCCTGCCTCACCTTGGGGTCTCAGCAGATCAGCACCTACCACCCACTGCCTGCAGTCAGTCCAGCCAGGAACCTGGTTTGGTTCTTCTAAACTGCAGTCTGTGTGCGTGTGGCCTGAGCATTAAGCTGGTGACAGCAAAGAGGTCGCTGGTATCAGCTGGCTACAGTCACAGTGCCACCTTGGCCAAGGATGCTTGCAGCAGTGGTCTAGACAACTGGATTTGCGTCTCCTGCAAATGTGTATGGGGGGGGGGGTTCCTGGGCCACACCCGCTGGCGCCTCCTGGTCACGGTCACAGAGGAGGGTCTATGTCACGGGAGTTCGCAGTCACAGCTTAAAGGACTAACAGTGCTCACCTGTCCAAGTACTCACCAGCCTTTCTTCGAACCTACCACTCCAGGGCTGTTGGGAGAGGGAGATGCTGGTTTCACCTGGCTGCTGGCTGTGCCTCCCTCTCTGGGGCAGGTGGCCCCAAGCTGGCTCTTTCTCCTGTGAGGGTGTCTCTGTGGTTGTCCCAGACTTCCAGCTAGGGTCCTTCTGGCTGTACTGCTTGTGAGGAGACCCACCCTCTGGGTGGCTGCTCTCTTCTGGTCCTGTGGGCATCCCTCCAACCACCCTCCTTAGATATTACTTCCGGATTCTCCATGGGATGCTAGTCATTCCCAGCTGGACTTCTCTGCTGATGGGACTGATTCTGGTCCAGGGAAACACTTCTAGGTCCCTTGGTCTGGCCCGGGGTGAGTCAATGACATTGTTCTCATGACTGTTGCATCACCACTGTCACCATCACAATCTTCACTGCCGGCCCCACCATCATCTTCACCATAACTGCCACCATCACTGCCACCATCATCACCATCATCACCATTACCATCACCACCACTATCACCACCACCATCACTGCCATCATCACCAACCTCACCATCACCACCACTATCATCATCACCAGCATCACCATCACCACCACTATCATCATCACCACCACCATCATCACCATCACCACCATCATCACCATCATCATCACTACCATCATCACCATCACCATCACCATCACCACCACTATCACCACCACCATCACTGCCTTCATCATCACCATCACTACCATCATCACCAGCATCACCATCACCACCATCATCACCAGCATCATCATCACCATCACTACTATCAGCATCAGCAGCATCATCTCCATCACCACCACCATCATCATCACCACCACCATCACAACCATCATTTCACTCTTATCCCCATCAAGAGCACCAATGTCACCATTGTCTTCACTATAGTCTTTGTAGTCAGCATGACCACTTCACCATCTCCATCACCACTATCGCTTTCACTACCATCATCTCCATCCCCACCATCTCCATCATTCCCACCATTATTTTTCTTCTTTTTTTTCCTCCCCCCCTCCCTTCTTTCCTTCCTTCCTTCTTCTCACCAGACCCCTGATCAGCTCTCTCTGCATTATGGTAGTGCAGGAGATTGAACCTGGACCCTTGGTGCTTCAGGCACGCAAGTCTTTCTGCATCACCATTATGCTATCTCCCCCTTTCCCACCACCATCATTTCCACTGTCACCACCACCACCACTATCATCAGCCTAAACCAGAAGTCGTGCATTTTTCATCCTGAAAGACCAGGCAGGATGGATCTTAGGACTCTATGTCACTTTGTGCCCACCACAACTTCTTAGCTCTGTCTTTTCTGCTCTGCTGTGGACTCATGGACAGCCTGTGATGAATGAGAGGGTAGAACTCCAGGAATATGGTATTTATAGAAATAGTTGGGCTGCAGTCTGCCAACTCCTGATCC
Organism: Erinaceus europaeus; assembly: GCF_950295315.1. NCBI lineage: Eukaryota > Metazoa > Chordata > Mammalia > Eulipotyphla > Erinaceidae > Erinaceus > Erinaceus europaeus. The sequence goes on along the minus strand of NC_080170.1, from coordinate 8,950,220 downwards.
TCATGGACTCTTCCCTGACTCAGAAGACTCAGCAGCTGGCCTGTCCTCCACCACAGGACACTCACCCACCCTGCTACGGAGTCTCAGCCCACGCAGATGCTCATGCATGTGCAGAAGCAGAGGCAGCTTGTGATCTTAGGCTGTTGCCCAGCTTGGACAGCTACTCCTCTCCTGCCATCCTCAAGATCACTGCAGAGAAACAAACTTGACACGGCCAAAGGGAAAGTGGCTCCATGGATAGAGTACATGCCTTCAATGTGTGGCACCAGGTTCCCTCCCTGGCCCTGCATAGGATAAAATGGACCTCTGGTCTCCCTCTCCTTCTCCCTCTTTCCCCCTTCCCTCTATATAACACAGATCAATAGATTGTTTTACAAAGAAAAAGATTGAGTGGCAAAGGTGGAGGCCAAGAGACAGCTTGCTTGGGTAGATGATTAAAAAAGTATAGAGACCTTTTCTTTTTTCACTTTTCTTTTCTTAGAGGAGTTTACAACTGCCTCTTTAAGTCATTTCAGAGGTACTGAAGCTTGGAGGTCAGAGGACTCTGGAATCTTCAAGCCTCAAGGCAGAGATGTTTCCTGACATAGCTGCCCTGACCTGGGCTGACTTCCTTGAATAGCTGAGAGAAACTGCCAGGATGAGTCTTGCTTGAAAGGGAAGTGATTTTTCAAGATTCTTGGTGGCAGAGTCTTAGATACCAGCAACCACGGGAGTCTGAACCCTGCCCAGCACATGGTGCATGACCTGAGGCCATCACCTTGCAGCCAGAAAGACAGCTCACTGGTAGGGTGCCTGCTTTGTCCTGTGCACACCCCAGCTTTGAAGCCAACCCTCACTGCACCAGAGGAAGCTCTACTATGGTTTCTTGCCCCTCTCTCTCTCTGTCTCTCTGAAACAATCAGCTTGGAGCGGTGAAGCCTTGGTGATGACCTGAAATAAAGTGAAAGAGCGAGAGGCCTTACAAAAACATGTCATGCTTTCTTAAATAGTCCGGAGGCAGAGCGATCAGGAAGTTTCTCAGCCCTGCTTCTGCATGCACTTGGCTGAAAGTTGTTTTTATGTCCCTCTTGTCAATATCTCAGACAGACAACAGGTGTTTATGAAGTTCCTTTTGCCTGGATTCACGTCACTTCTTCTCTTTCCGATTGCTCTTCCTCGTAAATCCTCAGGTGCCTTTGATGACTTGTTCGATGTGAACTGGACGTGCCTGTCACTTTCCAGTTACCACTGTCACCAACAACCACAGACTTAGTGGCTCAAAGTCACAGGCCTGTTCTCATAGGATACTGGAGGCTGGAAGTACAAAGTAGGTCTTGCTGGGTTGGAATTCAAGGGGTGGTAGAGCTTCCCCTCTCTGGAAACCCTAGAGGAGGGTCCTTGGCCTGCCCCTAGTGGCCCCTGTTTCACTTGGCTGTGACCCCCACCTTCAAGTCCTCATGAGACATCACCGGATCCCTGAGTCTCCTGTCTCTGCCTTGCACTTCAAAAGACCCAGTGTGATGCCTTTGATCCTCCAGAACATCAGCCCATCAGGAAACTTATTTCCACCTTCAACCCCAACTCCCCTTGGCCAAGTCAAGTCAGGTCTGCACAGATTCTGAGGATTAAGAGGTGACATCTTGGGGTTGGGGTGGGGGTCTCTTATTTTTTACCTGTCGCAGTGTCTTAGAGGCATCTTGACCTGGCAATTTCTTATCTGAACTCCTGTTTCTCAATGTCTCTGTCTTTCTACTGAAAAAGCTAGCCTGGGACAGTGAAGCCCTAGTGATGACAAAAGAGAGAGAGAGAGTAAGAAAGAATAAAAGAAAGGAAGAAAGGATGAAAGAAAGGAAGGAAGAGGGAGGGAGGGAGGGAGGGAGGGAAGGAGGGGAAAGAAAGGAAGGAAGAAAAAAGAAAGAAGGAAAAAGAGGAAGGAAGAAGGGAGAGAGGGAGAGAGGGAGGGAGGGAGGGAGGGAGGGAGGGAGGGAGGAAAGGAGACTAGCTCAATCCAAATCACTCTTTTTGGTGTAGCTCCAATTGCCTCCAGTATCTATTAAAATGAAATACAAGTCAGAGAGACAGAGCTCAAACACCACTGTGTTATTGTAAATGCTGTGCTAGAGGACTGAGCTAGGCATTGCATGAAGGCCGTCCAAAATCCCTGGCCTGGACCCAGGCTACTCAGCTTCAGGCAAAGCTCCACTGATGAGGCCCAGCAGACAGACCTAAACTTTCCCTTCCAGGCCACCACCAGGGAGAAAGCAGACACAGTCCTGAGCCGGCATCTCCTCCCCAGTATCCCCATCTGGAGGAGAGAGAATCAAACAATGCTGAGAGGGACCAGGGTGCCCTGGGCATAGTCCTCCCCAGGGAAGCACCGAGTATGAGGAAGAAATGTTCCTTTACAACCTCAGTGATGTCTTGGTGGGTGGGTGGGTGGGGGGGGGGTTTCACTCACTTTCCCTTATTGTAACACAGTGATAGCTCACAAGTACACAATTTCTTAGCACAATACTTGGCAAAGACAAGCTCATAAAACAGATCCTTAGTGGAGAGGGAATCATATTTGACTTTAGTGTCACTTCATCAACTGTAGGGTGACACTGCAAGGTGCTTATACAACCCATGGCCCAATTATTCTGCATGGCCGGCAGAGATATGTAACTTCTCGATCGTGAATAGGTGTCAGTGGAGCCAAAGCTTCAGGCCACACTCAGTTTGATACCTGCTGGAAAAGGGTGCTGACTGGCTTAGTATTGCAGCCATCAATCTGCTGAGAGGGAACTTTAAACAAGAGGGGTGTAAGAGACTTAAAGGTGCTTGCTGCCTTAGGCAGATATTTCTGTTCCCTTTGCTCCCCCTTAAGCACCACTTGTTTTCATAAACAAACCATCCTGCTTTTTGCTAGTTTAAGCTGTTTCAAAATCCCTGTAATGTGCCATGTAAGTAATACAAGACAAGAGAGCCCCATGGTCAGTGCTGCACCACACACTTCTTCAGGCTGTAGGTCAGTGTCAGTGCCTCCTGGCCTCTTAAGACCAGACCTGAGTCTCCAGGAATAATTTGTTGTTCTTGCACCAGAGACTGAAAGTTGCTTACACAACCAGTTATCTCTCAAAAGTGGTTGAGAAAAGGGCCGGGTGGTGGTGCACCTGGTTGAACGCACATGTTACAGTGTGCAAGGACCCGGGTTTGAGCCCCCAGTCCCCATATTTAGGGGAAAGCTTTGCAAGTAGTAAGGAAGTATTGCAAGTGTCTGTCTCTCTCCCTCTTCCCTCTCGATTTCTGGCTGTCTCTATCCAATAAATAAATAAGGATAATAAAAAAAATTAAAAAGTGGTTGAGAGCTAAGGCTGGTGTGTGTTTTTTTTCCTTTCTTTCTTTGTCTTTTTCTTTATTTACTTGTTTGTTTGTTTGTTTCTTGTTTCTTTATTTTTCACAGATATGAGTTACCTCTGAGTCTTGGGAAATTAAGCAGCAGCAGGTGGAGAAAACCCCCTCTTCTCTCCAGCTTGGGAGCTCTAAAGAATGAAGACTGAGGTGAACTGCTTTTTTTTTTTTTTTTCCCTTTCTTCTTCTTCTTCCCACCTCTGCTATGACTTTGCTAGTCCTGAACTTCCTCCTCATCCCTTTAATTCAGCTGCAGCCCAAATCCAGCCCTCACCAAGTAGCTCCAAAACAGGATGCCCAAAGAAGGAAGATATAAAGGCAGCACGGCCCACATAGAAACAAACCTCCTGGTTTCCTAGTTGCCATAGAGATCACAGAAATGGTGACTCACACAAAGGCTTCACCTGGCTGTTCACCACACAGGCCCAGCCAGGATGCCCAGGAAAAATGCTCATGTGACATTCTCTCATATGGAATAAATAGGTAATGTCCAGGAGCTGGGTAGTGGCTCATCCAGTAAAGCACACACGTTACCATGTGGCAGGGCCCAGGTTCAGGTCCCCTGTCCTCAGCTGGGCAGGGGTGGGGGAGTGGGTTTCCTGAGCTGTTGAGCAGTGCTGCCGGCATCTCTCCTTCTCTCTGTCTCTGTCTCTCTCTGTCTCTCTCTCTTCCCCTTTCTATCTCTCTTAGATTTCACCTTATTATTATTATTTTTTTAAATGACCATGGGGACAGAGAGGATGGTGAAATCATATAAGCACTCAGTCCTGTCCAAGTGATAATCCTGGTGGTAAAATTGACGAATGAGTTAAAAAGGTGAAATCAATTCAAACCGAAGACTCTTTGCTTTCTCTTGCTTTGCCATTTATTTTGGTATCCACAGAGGGGCCTTTGGTGCCCACCCCCTTTGCCCTCTCTTCTTCCATTTCGCCTACAGAAATTCCCTTTGGGGGGCTGGCGGGTGGTGGAGCCAGTAAAGTTCACACATTACCATGCCTGCAGGAGGACCCAGGGCACCACATGGAGCACGGTGGGGGGAGGGTCGGGGAGGGGCTTCACAAGCAGTGATGGAGCAGTGCTGTGGTCTCTCTCCTCTCTTGGTCTCTTTCTCTGTCTCTAACAGAGAAATAAAAGGCTACTGGGATCAGTACAGTTATGGAGAACTGAGTCCCAGAAATAGCCCTGATGGTCAATGATGATGATATAAAGGTTCTTCATTTTTATTTTTTTTTTGGTTCTTTATTGGGGAATTAATGTTTTACATTCAACAGTAAATATAATAGTTTGTACATGAATAATTTTTCCCAGTTCTCCATATAACAATACAACCCCCACTAGGTCCTCTGTCATCCTTCTTGCATCTGTATTCTCCCCACCACCCCACCCACCCCAGAGACTTTTACTTTGGTGCAATATGCCAATTCCAATTCAGGTTCTATTTGTGTTTTCTCTTCTGATCTTGTTTTTCAACTACTGCCTGAGAGTGAGATCATCCCATATTCATCCTTCTGTTTCTGACTTATTTCACTTAACATGAATTGTTCAAGGTCCATCCAAGATCAGCTGAAAATGGTGAAGTCACCATTTTTTACAGCTGAGTAGTATTCCATTGTGTATATAGACCACAACTTGCTCAGCCACTCATCTGTTGTTGGACACCTGGGTTGCTTCCAGGTTTTGGCTATTACAAATTGTGCTGCTAAGAACATATGTCTACACAGATATTTGTGGATGGATATGTTGGGTTCCTTAGGATCTATCCCCAGGAGAGCAATTGTAGGATCTTAGGGTAGGTCCATTTCTAGCCTTCTGAGAGTTCTCCAGTCTGTTCTCCACAGAGGCTGGACCCATTTACATTCCCACCAGCAGTGCAGGAGGGTTCCTTTGACCCCAAAACCTCACCAGCATTTGCTGCTGATAAAGGTTCTTCTTATTGGAACTCTGATATCTCAGTCCTTCTTTTTCTTCCTAACAGAACTTCCTTTCCACTCAGGCTTCCATATGCGGCAGGTCAGTGACCCCCATAACTAAGGCTGTCAGAGTGATATTCAGCAGGGGCATCTATAACCTTGACTTATCTGAGCAAGTTACCTACCAAAGGGAAGAAAAAAAAAAAGATGTCAGCCTGACCTCAAAGCCTCTCTCCTTCTATTTGCCTGTCTGCACCACCTCCTTGCTCCAGTGAAATTGGGTGAGGGGCTTTCAGTTATCAAAACTTTTCTGTTTTGAGTCAAAGTGTGTGTGTGGGGGTGGGGTTCTGCTTCATCTGGATGTGGTGAGCTGGGGCAGCCTGCCTCAAGCATTCATGGGAGGAGAAGAGGGGAGAGAGCCCCATGTTCTGTGGCAGGGGTGGGGGGAAGATCTTTCTGAAATTCTTTGAGAGAAATCCCAGGGAAGAAAAAAGTCTCCACTTTTAAAAGCCTGAGTGGTTATGCTCCCTCATTCATTTGCTAGGACTGCTCTAACAGAGTTCCAGAGGGTTTAAAATAGATTGTTTTACAGTTCAGGAATCTGCAAGTCCAATATCAAAGTGTTGGCAAGTTTGACTTCATCTGAAAGTGATGAGGGAATGGTTGCCCCCAGACTTCTCCTGGGCTTCCACAAGGCTGTGTTCATATTCATTGGGTCTTCTCTCTGTTGCTGTGTCTGTTCTCCAAACTGCACCTGTTTATAAAAACCTAGTTAATGGAAGGACACACCAATGACCTCACTTTATTTCAATTTTTCCAATTTCTATCTTTTCTTTCTTTCTTCTTTTGCCTTTTTTTTCCTGTCAGTGTTGTTACTGAGGCATACTGTTAGCACTAAGAATTCACAGCTGTCAGTGGCCATTTTTTCTTTTTTCTTTTTTTTTTTAATTTTTTATATTTATTTTATTTATTTATTCCCTTTTGTTGCCCTTGTTGTTTTATTGTTGTAGTTATTATTGTTGTTGTCGTTGTTGGATAGGACAGAGAGAAATGGAGAGAGGAGGGGAAGACAGAGAGGAGGAGAGAAAGACAGACACCTGCAGACCTGCTTCACCGCCTGTGCCGGTCCTTGTGCTTTGTGCCACCTGCGCTTAACCCGCTGCGCTACAGCCCGACTCCCTGGCCATTTTTTCTTTACCTCCTCCTTCTCCCTTCTCCCTTCTCCCTTCTCCCTTCTCCCTTCTCCCTTCTCCCTTCTCCCTTCTCCCTTCTCCCTTCTCCTCCTCCTCCTCCTCCTCCTCCTCCTAATTCTTCTTCTTCTTCTTCTTCTTTTTGTCTTCTATTTTGTTTCATAGGACAGAGAAATTGAAGGGGAGAGAGACACAGGAGAAAGACACCTGCAGACTTGCTTCATCATTTATGAAGCATCCCTCTGCAGGTGAGGAGTGGGTCTCAAACTCAAGTCCTTGAACATAGTAATGTGTGCTTAACTGGGTGCACCACCATCCACCTCCCACCTTTTTGAATTGCCCCCAGGTTTATCACTGGGGCTCGATGTGGCACTACCAATCCACTGCTCCTGGCAGCCATGGTTTTCCTTATTTTTTTTCTTCTTTATTTTTAGTTGGTAGGACAGGGGAGGGGGAGATAGAGATAGAGGGAGAGAGAAAGAGAGGGAGAGGGAGAGGGAGAGGGAGAGGGAGAGGGAGAGGGAGAGGGAGAGGGGGAGGGAGAGAGAGAGACTCCTGCAGACCTGTTTCACTGCAGGTGGAGACCTGGGATTTGAACCTGGGTCCTTGTGCACAGTAATGTGTATACTCAGCCACATGCACCACCACCCAGTCCCCTCAGCTGCCTCTATAAAGACTATTTTACTATTTTTAAAGGTTATTTTCTCAGACACTTGGGATTAGGACTCATACAAATGGCACAGTTGAACACAGAACAGTCCCATTATCCAGTTCAAAACATACCTCTGCAAAATGCCCTCAATTTCCTTAAAGCAAAGCTAAAGGTATGACACACGTCTCTGACGGTCTTTATCTAAGCCATAGTGAGTCCTTGAGCTGAACCCCATCTTAGACAGTAGCAGGGTGCTGTTCCTTCCTGCGGACAGGTGTCTCCTGCAGTCTGAGGAGACTGTACCCTGACTGAGGGTGGCTGCTTTGTCAAGAGCTTATCCTGAGAACCACACTGTCAGCTCTCACCTCTGGAGTTATTTTCGTTGCACAAAGAATTAGAATCTGCCTCTTGGATGTTTAAGTAATTAACACCTTTGGCCATTCTCTGCAGAGTGCTGTTGGCTGAGCTGGCCAGGCTGGACATTTAATTAACTCGTAGACAGGCCACAGAGAAGTGCCCCACCCACCATCCCCTGCTGGGGAGTTGCAGGCAAAAGGTGTTCCATTGGCTGTCACCTCACTGACTCTGATGTGCCCACATGTCCACCCACCACACAGAGAATGGAAGAGACCCCAGGTGGCTCTGAGCACATGATTGAACAGAACCCAAAGGCATCAGTCAGGTAGGGGAGATAATTGAGTTGGAAGCACAGGACCTGTGTGCCTGAGGTCCCAGGTTCAATCACAAACACTGCAAGGCTACAGCCAAGTAGCGCTCTGCTCTCTCTCTCTTTCTCTCTCTCTCTCTCTCTCTCTCTCATAAAAATATAAATGGCAGGGCCAGGTGGTGGCACAGCTGGTTAAGTGCATATCTTACTATGTGCAAGGACCCAGGTTCAAGCCCCCAGTCCCCACCTGCAAAAGGAAACTTCATGAGTGGTGAAGCAAGTCTGCAGGTGTCTCTCTATCTCTTTCTCCCTCTCTCTCCTCCTTCCCTCTCAGTTTCTCTCTGTCCTATCAAAGTAAATAAATAAAATTCAAACAACCACACACACCATGAAAAAGGGACCTAATCTAGTGGACAGGGAGTGCCAGGGACCAAGGATAAAGAGACTCGGGGGCGTGGAGTCTGGGAGCCCACCTTGCCACATACTCATGTGAGAACTGGGCTCCTGGTGAGAAGGGGTCACTCATCATGGACCCCAGTGTCACTGAAATGGCTGCTTCTGATTCCGTGAGAGATTAAACCCAGCTCTGTGGCTCTCTGGGTCGTGTGGGGCAGGCCAAAACCTCCTCTCTATCCCGTGATTATCTTCCCTGCCCCAACTTCCAGTGCCTTCCAGAGACTCTGGTTAAGCTCACACAGCCAGCAGCACTCTTGAAAAGAAAAACTGGGGGGCGGGCGGTAGCACAGTGGGTTAAGCGCACATGGTGCAAAGCTCAAGGACCGACGTAAGGATCCCAGTTTGAGCCCCCAGCCCCCCACCTGCAGGGGAGTCACTTCACAAGTGGTGAAGCAGGTCTGCAGGTGTCTGTCTTTCTCTCCCGCTCTCTGTCTTGCCCTCCTCTCTCCATTTCTCTCTGCTCTACCCAACAACAATGACATCAATAACAACAGGTGTCTCTCCTTCTCTCTCTCTCTCTTTATCTCCCCCACCTTTCTCAACTTCTCTCCTGTCTGTCCTACCAAATATAAGAAAAATAGAACAAAGCAAATGAGTTTTTTAAATAAAGCTGGAACTTGTTTTCTGTTCAAGTGAAACCATTTTGCATTTATTGGTATAATCAATGCTTCTTCTTCTTCTCGCGTTTGCCCTTCTTCCATAGCCAGTCAACAGCGTCAGGTTGAAAGCTGTCAGGAGCTGCTTGTTGCTGGCTTTGAAAGTGACTGGGATCCATGTGGATTCAGTCGGCTAGGAAGGATCGTCAGTTTCCCCAATGAATGGGGACTCGCGGGATGCACCACGAGAAGGTCGATCCAATGCATCCCATAATCAATGCTAATTGATCATATCAGTATATTGATTATATCAGTTCAACCTGACAGTGATGTACGAGTTGAACCCATGTGTTTCCATGCCCAGAGACCCAAGTTCAAGTCCTCAGTACCTCACCTGCGGGGAGGAAGCTTCACCATCAGTGTAGAAGGGCTGCGGTTGTCTCTTCTTCTCTATCCCTCATCCTCCCCTTCCCTTCCTCCCTCTCTGTTTCTCTCTATCTCTATCAGAAAAGCACGTGGGAGTTCTAATCATTGTATTTAGCTGCAAAGTAAGCAGAGAGCATAAATGATTTGGTGTAGGGTCTCTGCTTTCTTTAAAAAATAATTTTTTAAAATAGATTTTGTTTTTCTCCTCCCTTCTGGGGTTTAAGAAGATTAGTATCTTGGGGGGGGGGTTAGCTTTCTATTAGTTCTTAGCAATACTTATTAAATTGCAGGCACTGTCCTTCCCTACACTTCACTCAGCACCCATCTCCCTTCAACACTAGGTGTTATCTTTCTTGTCTAGGACTTCCTGTTCTTAAGTGGATTGAACCTCCCATTATGTTTTCTGCCAGCTTGAGGCTGACTTCCTTATTTCTCCACTGTAACCACCAAGGCACAGGATGCTGTCTCCTCCCTTTCATCTCCCTCCTCTCCCATAGTTAAATCCATGTTATTTCTGCCAGAAGTTGTGATGTCAGCGCACTTAACATGTTATTTCCTTTATTCTACTCAGCTTTTTTTTTTTTTATCTTAGTCCTATAGTTCACTCTATTCAAGGCTTTTTAGCAGTCCAAAGTCAACTGGATAAAGTTTGATGCCAAATAGACTCTAATAGGAAGAGTTCAAGGTACAATGGTTCCTGAGTTCTTAGCTATTTAGAATGATTTATTCTTCTTGGGGCTTAGGAGTGATGCTCCTGGTAGAGCTCAGTGCTGTAGGCATCCTCTCTCCCTCTCTCTTCCTTTCTCTTCCACACTTGCTGTTTCTTCTGTCTCATCAGAAAAGAGAGAGAGAAAGAAAGAGAGAGGGGGGGAGAGAGAGAGAGAGAGAGAGAGAGAGAGAGACCGAGACCACAGAAGCCATGGCCTCATCTACCAGACCCTGAGCTCTACCAATAACTCAGGTTGAAAAAAACCAAACCAAAGTGAAACAAAAGAAAAACACTATTTCTCTCTTGAAAAATAGCTGGATGCTGTTTCTCCTCACAGGTCCTGAAAAGGGATACCCTGACTTTCCTTACCTGAAATAATCTCCCACGTTCAAGACCAGCTACTGCAACCCGAAGCTGACTGTACTCAAATGAAGCTTCAGGACTGTGCCTCTCAGCCTCTGTGAGCCTGTTCCTGTCTTTCCAATTGAAAAAATTCTCCTGGAGCAGTGAAACCCATAATATAAAAAAAAATGCAGAATACTCTCAATGGAACTAATGACAGCCTAATATATATATGTGTGTGTGTGTGTGTGTGTGTATGCGTATGTATATGTATATATGTTGCACACACATTTGGAAGAATGTCCAGGGTATCTACTCCAAACGCCAGCCCTTGGGGTGAAGGGTTAAGTAAGGGTCAGTGTATGAGGTCACCTGCCAGCTTTCCTTCTTGTTCAGTGAACTGATTTGCATTCTCCCTTGGCTGGTTTTTCCCTTTCTTTGTTTGAAGACAATTTTTAGAGCAGGGGTCTCTGGGAAATGTAGTCTTCCTTTCCTTAGCTATGTCTTATTAATTCCACATTTCTTCCTAGGTATGAATTTAATTTTACAGACCTAAGGTTTACAGTTTCAGACCTTAGTGGCCTGAGTCTTTCACTATTGTATACTTTTCTCAAAGTTTTAAAACATTAGCTTGTTAGATTCATACCAGTGTTCTTTTTTTCTTTTTCTTTTTTAATTTCTGTATTGGGGGATTAATGGTTTACAGTTGACAGTAAAATATAATAGTTTGTACATGTGAAACATTTCTCAGTTTTCCACATAACAACACAACCCCCACTAGGTCCTCCTCTGCCATCCTGTTCCAGGACCTGAACGCTCCCCTTCCCCACCCCAGAGTCTTCTACTTTGATGCGATACACCAACTCCAGTCCAAGTTCTGCTTAGTGTTTTCCCTTCTGTTCATGTGTTTCAACTTTTTGTCTATGAATGAGATCATCCCATATTCCTCCTTCTCTTTCTGACTGATCTCACTTCACAGGATTCCCGCAAGCTCCATCCAAGATGAGGTGAAGAAGGTGTAATTCACCATTTTTAATAGCTGAGTCGTATTCCCTTGTGTATCTAGAACACAACTTACTTGGCCACTCATCTGTTGTTGGACACCTGGGTTCCTTCCTGGTTTTGGCTACTACAAATTGTGCTACAATGAACATAAGATTTAGACTAATATCTTTTGCTTTCCTTCTCTTGCAATTCCAGTGCTTTGAATGATGAATCATCTCTATGCCTGTGCACTCCTCTCTGGTATTTAAAATTTATGTTTGTTGCAGCTTTATTTGTTTTTACTGCCACCAGGGTTATTGCTGGGATTCCCTGCTGATACTACAAATCCACTGCTCCTGGTAGCTTTTTTTTTTCCTTTCTATTTTATTTGATAGGACAAAGAGAAATTGAGAGGGGAGGGGAAGAGAGAGAAGGAGAGAGAAAGACAGACACCTGATTCACCGCTCATGAAGCTTCCCCCTAGCAGTTGGGAGCAGGGGCATCAAAGGGAGACTATTTTTATTTTTATTTTTATTTTTATTTATAAAAAGGAAACACTGACAAAAACTACAGGATAAGAGGAGTACAACTCCACACAATTCCCACCACCAGAACTCCGTATCCCATCCCCTCCCCTGACAGCTTTCCTATTCTTTATCCCTCTGGGAGTCTGGACCCAAGGTCCTTGTGGGATGCAGAAGGTGGAAGGTCCAGCTTCTGTCATTGCTTCCCTGCTGAACATGGGCATTGACAGGTCGGTCCACACTCCCAGCCTGTCTCTTTTATCAGAAGCTTCTCTTCACTGCGGGATGGAAGAGGAAACCTTTGACTGGAGTCCTGGAAGTCACATAAAGTTCCCTTCTTCCTCATCCTTTGGCACAGGAACCACTCATGATGACTAGTTCAGGGAAGTTGATCACATGAAAACATGAAAGGAGGGCCCAGGTGGTGAGGCACCTGGCTAAGCAAATATATTAAGAGACACAAGGAGGGTTCATGTCCCCCAGTTTCCATCTGTAGGGGGAAGATTTGGGAATATTGAAGCAATGCTACAGACATCTTTCTCTTTTTCATGCCAACATTTTCATGAAGGGCTTCACCACTCATGAAGCTTCCGCCCTGCAGGTGGGGAACAGGGGCTCCAAGGGAGACTCACTTATTGTCTTTCAAAGGTGCAGTGGAGGCAGGAGAAATGCTAAAACCAGTGCCCTGCCCCTGGGTTTCTGGAACAAAAGGAGACTGAAAAGTCAGAATTTCACCGGATACATTCCTGATAACACCGGAAGGCCAGCTGAGGCCACCAAGTCCTCCCACCCTCTGGATCCTGGTTTCCTTTGCTCAACTCAGGCCATTCCCCCCCCACCCCACCCCAGAGCAGGGATGGGAAACCTTTATACTGCCTGGGGCCATTTGGATATTTGCAACATCACAGCTGGGCTGTATGAAACAATCAACTTGAAACCGTTGCTTTGAGAAAAACTCCCAGACTTGATGAGTCCCGCCTGCCATGATCACTTTGGTGGACTGCCCTCGGGCTGGACATCCCCCACCTCTGCTCTGGAATCACTGCCACTCATTCCTGTCACTTTGGGAGCTGTGATTTCACTCCCCCACCTCCCTCCTCAGCTAAGTTCATGGCGGGGGTGGGGGGGGGCGGTAACAGGTTAAGCACGGTGGCGCAAAGCGCAAGGACCAGAATAAGGATCCCAGTCTGAGCCCCGGCTCCCCACCTGCAGGGGAGTCACTTCACAGGCGGTGAAGCAGGTCTGCAGGTGTCTATCTTTCTCTCCCCCTCTCTGTCTTCCCCTCCTCTCTCCATTTCTCTCGGTCCTATCTCACTAAGACCCTGGAACAGTCAAGGGCAGGGTGTGGGTCCTGTTGCCTCTATGTCCCAGACAGCCAGGGTGGTGCGTATCATGCAGGGATAGCCGGCAAACCCTTCTTGAATGAGTGAGTGAGGGAGGGAGGGAGTGAGGGAGTGTACCATGTGCCAGGCTCACTTGCAAGGCAGCTCTGGTGTTTGTGACAGGGTTTGTCACCATTCACAAAGATGCAGCTGGCATTGCTGGTGACAGCTTCTAGTAAGGAAGCTCTGAGCTTTCATCATCTTTTATTTATGTATTCATTTATTTATTTTTAAGAAAATAATAGGTGCTTCTCAAAGCACACCCATTAGCATACTAATCACTCCACAGTGTCACCCCAATCTCCCTCATTTGAGTGTTTCCCAATCCTCCTCCTCGCAGCTCCTTTCCCCCTCTCAGCCCTCCCTCCCTCCTCCCCCCACCTCATTTATTCTTGGAAGCTCTTCCCTCCCTCCATATTGCTCAGACACTCTCCTTTTTTTTTTTTTTTTTAATTTCTCCCTGTAAAGACAGATTTGCGAGATGATGGATTAGTCATTGCCAATTTCATGCCTCCATGCTCCATGAGTTTACACCTTCTATGTATTCTGCCCCATCCGTCTCTTCTGGCTCCAGATGGTGTGGCCGCCCTGCCTGGGGTGTGGAAGGGAGAGATTTCATCCCTGCACGCAAACACACGCACACACCCCCTCCTCCAACCTGGGACTGAATGGCCTGTCTCCCGTCACACATACACGCACACACACCAAACGTGGCTTCCACAGATGTCACAGTGGCTTAGGAAGCAAGAAGCGGGAAGAGGGAAGGTGGAGATGGAAGCCGTTACATACAGATAGTTTTTTCTTTTCAGCCACTGGCCCGAATGAAGTCACAGGAGCGAGGGCAGGGGAGCAGGGAGTAGGGTGTGGGGGGGGCATCATTGTCTGAATTTGCAGCTGTGGCTTTTCTGAAAGCTCCAAGGATCCCAAGAGGAGGCCTTTGCAATCAACAGTGGAGTGACACCATCCCATCCTCAGCTTTTCCAGATTTCAGATTCCTGGTGACTGATGAAACAGGTTTCCTGGGGGCTGGGCAGTGGCTCAGAGGCGGAATGCATGTCTTTGCCTTACACACATGAGGTTCCGGGTTCAATCCCTGGTGTGGTAAGGCCAAACAAAGAAAACGTGAGTTCAAAGCTATTCTCGTGGTGTTACTACCCTCTGCAGACTTTTCTGACTTCATTTGTTCCTCTTGAATAGTCTGTTCTGCCTTTTGCTAATTACAGCTGTTTGAGAATCCCTTAGATGTATCTTGGAACTGACTTAAAGAAAAAGACAAAAGACTCCAGTGGTCAGTGCTGCACCACACACACACAGTCCTTCCTTAGGTCACTGGTGTCCAGTCACGGCGGTCTTCTCAAAAGACCACACTTGGGTCTGTGAGTAATCTGAATAATTGATCATTCCTGCTTTGGAGATATTGAATCAATTACACACGCCAGGGCCCTCCATCAGTGTGGGAGCATTCAGAGGTAGTAGGGGCTGGGAAAGCAGGGAGGCTCCGGGCTTGGTCAAACGGCCCTGAGATAGATGGAGATGACCTGGGACCACCTGCACTGACCCCAGTGGACTGGAGGCCAAGCCAAGAAAATCCACAGGGAAGATGTTTACAGAAGCAGCCACAAGATTTGCAAAGTCATAGCATAAAGTAGTCTAAGGTGCAGGGGGGGACGCCTCATAAGTGGTGAAACAGGTCTGCAGGTATCTCTCTCTCTCTCTCTCTCTCTCTCACCTCCATTGCTGGGTCTCGGTGCCACACTACATATCTACCACTTCTGGTGGCTTTTGTTTTGGTTTTGTCCGTTTTAATTTGATAGAACAGAAAAAATTGAGAGAGGAAGGGGAGATAGCAAAAGGGAGGGAAAGATAGACACCTGCAGAACTGCTTCACCACTTGTGAAGGGTCCCCGCTGCAGGTGGGGAGCCGGGGCTCCAAGCCAGATCCTGGCAGGGATCCTTGTGCAGATCCTTGCGCGTGGTTCTGTGTGTGCTTAACTGGGTGTGCCACTGCTTAGCCCCCTCTCTCCCTCCTTATTTCTCCCTCCCTTCTCAATTTTTCTCTGTTTTATCCAATAAAATGGGGGTGGTAGTAAGCAGAGAAGGCCAGGGCCACATACAAAGGAAAGAATGAAAAAACCCAGCCAGAGGCTGGCAGGTGGTTCAGCAGAGAGAGCCCAAGCCTTGTCATGTGGGATATCTGGATGTCTCGGGGTGTATCCCCAGAATCACATGGGAGCACCATGGATGATGTGGAGAGAGGTCTGTGGAAGCTGGAGTGGTGTGTGATGGTGTCTCTCTGACAGCAGTCTGTCAGTCTCTCTCTAAGTATCTAGAATACGAAATAAATCGGGTAGAAGGGTCCATTCCACAGTATGCCGTGTGCACAAACTCCTTGGTTCATTTCCCCAATTCCACAATAAAAGAAGGAGGAAGAGGAGGAAGAAGAGAGGGAGAAGGAGGAGGATAGAAGAAGGAGGAGAAGAAGAGGAAGAGGAAGAGGAGGAGGAGGAGGAGAAGGAGAAGGAGAAGGAGAAGGAGAAGGAGAAGGAGAAGGAGAAGGAGAAGGAGAAGGAGGAGAAGGAGAAGAAGAAGAAGAAGAGGAAAAAGCACCCAGGTGGTGGTGTGGCTTGGTTGAGCTTATATGTTGTTAGGCACAAGGACTTGGGTTCAATCACCAGGTCCCCACCTGTAGAGGGGAAACTTCAAGAATGGTGAAGCAGGTCTGAGGGTGTTTCTCTGTCTCTCTTCTTCTCTATCTCCCTCACCCCTATCAATTTATCTCTGTCCGATTTAATAGTAATAAATAATCAACTAAATTAGAAAAAGCTAGGACGTCTATTTTAGGTATATTCCAAGGGGCCCATGACTTTACTAATTTTTGCCTGAGCCTGACAGCTAATGTGCAGGTGGGATAAAAGTCTTGTCTGGGGAGATGGCGTCAGAGTTAGAAATAGGATACGAAAGCTGGATCTGGGCAAAGAGTAGCTCCCAAATATGGGAAAAGTCTATAAATACTGTTAACTGTAGACCCCATCAGTCATGATCTGGGACTCATGTCTACAAATCTCATCTGCTTTATTCTTACCTTTAGATTCCTGATTATTAAACAATATGTTTTTCTTTATATCTTAATGCTTTTCAGCTACCAAGTTGCAGCTGCTACCATGACACCAACCTGACTTTCCTGGGCAGAGGACCTCACAATTGTGTCCTGAAACCTCTCCTCCCCAGAGCCCTACCCAACTAGGGAAAGATAGAAACAGGCTGGGAGTATGGATTGACCTGCCAACATCCATGTCTAGCAGAGAAGCAATTATAGAAGCCAGACCTCCCACCTTCTACACCCCATAATGATCCTGGGTCTATATTCCCAGAGGGATAGAGAATAGGAAAGCTTCCAATGGAGGAGATGGGACACGGAACTCTGCTGGTGGGAAATATGTGGAATTGTACCCCTCTTACCCTACAATCTTGTTAATCATTATTAAATCAATAAAACTGTCAAGAATTAAATAAAATTAAATTCTGCACACACACACACACACACACACACGAGCAAAACATATAGCAAGAAAGAAACTATTTACAAGTCCACCCTGCTGACACTTCGACCTTGGACTTCCAGTCAGAGGGAAGACAACAGCCTTCTGCGGGTCAAGTGGACCAGCCCGTGATAGGTGTTACGGAGGCCCTGGAAGCCACATACACTGTTGCCCAGGAAACAGGGAATGGCTAGTGCCAATTGCAATTTCACAGATGAGTCACCACTCAGCCTCGGGCTTAAGGTTTAGAGTTGAAGAAAAAAAAATGTGAAAGATATCTCAGAGCCAAGAAATGGCAAAAGCTAAAAGGGTGTCAGCCACTTGGCTGGACAGGAGGTGAGGAGGGATGGGTAGAAAAGGAATTGTGGGATAAGGCAGCCCTGGGTTTGAATCGCAGATGGGTGAGTTGAGACAGTCAGTCTCTGTGAAGTCCAGGGAGGAGAGCTTGGTATTTTCATTTTCTTTCCATGTGTCTGTCTGTGCCCAGCTCTGTACCAGTCTCAGACCAGCTCTCAGTCTGTATTCCTTTCATGAACTGAGCTCAAGTCAGGACCTATGTCTAACAGGAAGCCACAGGGAGAAAAGGATGTGGGCCCATTCCCTTCCAGCATCTGTCTTGGGGAAGGTTCTCAACTCTCTCAAACTCAGATTCCTCCTCCTCACAGTGGAAACACTTCAGGGGCTTGTTTTGAGAATTAAATGGTGCAATTTCTGTAAAGTACTTAACACAGTGCAAAGAGCTCAGCACAGGCTGCTATTAAGTTCTGAGTTCAGTAAAAGACTAAGTGAATTTTGAGTCAAATGGATGAGAGAGAAGTTGGTAATGAGCAGCAGGATGGGTGGGGGATGGATAAATGGTTCGAGGGGTCAGGCGTTGGCGCACCTCATTAAGTGCACACATTACAGTGTGCAGTGACCCAGGTTCAAGCCCCTGGTCCCCACCTGCAAGGGGAAAGCTTCACAAGTGGTGAAGCAGGGCTGCAGATGTCTGTTTCTCTCACTCTCTATCTCTCCCTCACCTCTCAATTTCTCTCTGTCTCTATCCAATGATAAAAAATTAAATTAAATACTTGCAAAATATACTTTTTTTTTCGGGAGTTGGGCGGTGGCACAGCTGGTTAAGAGCAGGTGGCGCAAAGCACAAGGACCGGCTTAAGGATCCTGGTCAATCCCCCAGCTCCCATCCTGCAGGGGAGTCGCTTCACAGGCGGTGAAGCAGGTCTGCAGGTGTCTATCTTTCTCTCCCCCTCTCTGTCTTCCCCTCCTCTCTCGATTTCTCTCTGTCTTGTCTAACAACAACAACATCAACAACAACAATAATAACTACAACAACAATGAAAAACAACAAGGGCAACAAAAGGGAAAATAAATATAAAAAATTTAAGAAATTAAAAATATATATATACTTTTTTCCTTTTCAATTTATCTTGTTTCTTTTTTAAATTTTTCATTTATAAAAAGGAAACATTGACAAAACCATAGGATAAGAGGGGTACAACTCCACACAATTCCCACCCCACCCCCATCTCCATATCCCATCCCCTCCCCTGATAGCTTTCCCATTCTCTATCCCTCTGGGAGTATGGACCCAGGGTCATTGTGGGATGCAGAAGGTGGAAGGTCTGGCTTCTGTAATTGCTTCCCCGCTGAACGTGGGCATTGACAGGCCGATCCATACTCCCAGCCTGTCTCTCTTTCCTTAGTGGGGTGGGTCTGGTAAAGCAGAGCTCCAGGACACATTGGTGGGGTTGTCTGTCCAAGGAAGTCTGGTTGGCAGCATGTTGGCAACTGGAACCTGGTGGCTGAAAAGAGAGTTAACATACAAAGCCAAACAGATTGTTGACCAGTCATGGACCTATAGGCTGGAATAGTACAGATAAAGTGTTGGGAGGGGGGGGCTCCGCAAAATATACTTTAAAAAAAAGAAAAATGGTTGGATTGACCAATGGGTGGATAGATGAGTGGATGGATGGATGGATGGATGGATGGATGGATGGATGGATGGGCCAAGGGAAGAGCAGATCCTCTTTCAGTGAGTGTGTGCAAATATTTAGAAATGAAAGTGTCATTGGAAATGGAGGAACACATGGCTGACTGTGAATGGACATATTTTTCCTATCATTAAATGCATACTGTATTCATAGATGAATAAACTGGTTGACAGATATCTAGATAGATGGACAGATGGACGGGGATATGAAAACATGAATGTTTCAGCCAGTGAGTATATTGTATTTCTAAGCAACTAGGTTGAGTGACAGATGAGTCCAGAGGCAGATGGAGGGTAAACCGAGTGAGCACGTTCTGTAGGCTGAGCAGGTGGGTAGGGAGCTAAGTGACCTTGCATGATTCATGGGGACCATGGCTCCCCTCTTTGCAAGACTAAGGGCTTCCACTTTCAGGGGAATTCAGGACATTAAGGAGACTGTGAAAACAGCCTTGGGCTTCCTTCCTTCCTTCCTTCCTTCCTTCCTTCCTTCCTTCCTTCCTTCCTTCTTTCCTTCCTTCTGTGGACTCACTGGCAGTCTTTGAGGTGCATTGGAGAAACGGGTGACCTGTGTCATGGGGGGCAGGTGTCCCAGGCATCTTCTGCCCTCCCTGATAATCTGAAAAGCAAATGCCCCTCTGAGCAGCCATTGGCTCTGACCCCCATGTTCACCATCAGCTCGGCACTGGGTCCTCTGTCATCCCCTTCTAATCACCAGATAGATGCCACCCTGGAGATAAGGAGTTTTTTCCCATGGAGTCCAGCAGGTTCCCAGTCCTTCCCACAGCCAAGAAAGCATTTGAAGCGTTTGCCACAAACATTTCAACAAAAACACCAGGTCCCTTCTAATAATCTAATACTCTCCTAAAAAAAAAAAAAGTTCAGGTTCTCAACCCAGGCACTGGTGACTTTATCACCACAGGGAGACTGTGGTGAAGTTCAGCTCCCCTGAGTTCACAGAGAAAGCAAGCAAACACACAAAAAACAGCGTGGTCTGTTGTGCATGTCTTCCCTCTCCTGCCTCCCTTCTCCTCTTTGCTATTTGAGTGACCATCTGTCAGTGCAACTCAAGAACCTCAAGGAGGCATTACCTTGAACACAGAACACAGCCTCTCTCCACATGCCACTTGTTGTATGCTTTACAGTGGGTTGTTCTAGCTCTCCCCCTGCCAAGAAAATTGGATCAGTCCTGCTAGTTTCACGGGCCCGCTTGGCCCCGCCCCTAGGAACCCCAAGAGGGTTCCAGAGTTGCAGAGTTGCAGAGTTCGAGAGTGCTTGGCGCTGCCGCGGGGGGAAAGAGGCAGCAGAGTTCTGTTTGGTGATTAGTTTGGTTTAGTTTATGAATCGTTGTTCCTGAATAAAGAAATACAGCTTCCCTGGCCAGCCGTATGTCTCTGGTCATCTCTGTTACCCGCCCGTGAAGCTAGCCCGGCCAGCTGGAGCCTCCGAATTTTAACAACAGCCACTGAGGTTAGGAGCCTTTCTTTGGGGAATCCCACGTTCTCATTCCTCTCCACTTTCCCCTCTGTGGGCAGTTGCAAATCTTAACATAGCTGCTGAGCTTAGAAGCAGGCGGCCCAAGATGCCAGTTCTTTGGTTCTTGAGTTGGGAATCTAGCCCTCCAAATCTCCACTCCCTTTTCTCTAAAATGGGACTCAGGTGCCAGAGGGATAGCACAACTGTTTGCATAACAGACTTTCAGGCCAGACACTCTGACGTCCCAGGTTGAGTCCCCAGAACCACCATAAGTCAGAGCTGAGCAGGGCTCTGGATAAAACAAACAAACAAAGCTCTAAAAATGTGATTCATAAACCTTTTTTTCATCATCTGGTTTCAGTGTGCGAGGACCCGGGTTCAAGCCCCTAGTCCCCACCTGCAGGAACAGGAGAAGCTTCACAAATGGTGAATTATTTTTGCCTCCGGGGTCATCGCTGGGGCTTGGTGCCAGCGATATGAATCCACTGCTCCTGGTGGCTATTTTCTTCCATTTTATTGGATAGGACAGAGGGACATTGAGAAGGAAGGGGGAGGTAGAGAGGGAGAGAGAAAGATGGACACCTGCAGACCTGCTTTACCACTTGTGAAGCTTCACCCCTGCAGGTGGAAAGCAGGGCTCAAACCCAGATCCTTGCATTGAGTATTATGTGAGCTTTGCCAGGCACACCACCGTCTGGCCCCTAAAGTATATATATATATATATATATAAAATTAAGCGAAGCCAGAAAGATCTTGCATGCCATGTAAGACTTATAGAAATGCTTAACCACAGCTGGCACGGTGTGGCCCAGGGGGCCGAGCCCAAACTTTGCATACCTGAGGCCCTGGGTTCTAGCCCCAACACCATCTATGCCAGAGTTGAGTCATGTGCTGTTCTCTCCCCCCTATTTCTCCCCCATAAAAATAAACAGATCTTCTTTTAAAAGCCAACTCGTGAGCAGCAACTGTGTTTCAGGCAGCAGTCTGTAAGAATGAACAAGACCGTGGGGCCAGGCGGTGCCACACCTGGTTGAGCACACAGGCTACAATGCTCCAGGACCTGGGTTCGAGCCCCTACTCCCCACCTGCAATGGGATGGAGGAGCTTCACAAGCAGTAAAGCAGGGCTGCAAGTGTCTCTCTTCCTCTCCCTCTCTATAGCCCTCTCCCCTCTCAATTTCTCTCTTTCTCTTGACAGTAAACAAGTAAAATATTTTTTAAAAATTTAAAAAGGGAGGCGACGGGCGGTAGCGCAGTAGGCTAAGCATACATGGCACAAAGCACAGGGATCCCGGTTCAAGCCCCCGGGCCCCACCTGTAGGGGAGTCGTTTCACAGGTGGTGAAGCAGGCCTGCAGGTGTCTGTCTTTCTCTCCCCCTCTCTGTCTTCCCCTCCTTTCTCAATTTCTCTCAGTCCTATCCAATAACAACAGTAACAACAAGAGCAACAAAATGGGAAAAATGGCCTCCAGGAGCAGTGAATTGGTAGTGCAGGCACTGACCCCCAGCAATAACCCTGGAGGCAAATAAATAAATAAAACAATAAAAAAGAATGTTGGGAGGGAACCATTGTTGCCCCTGAGGAGTTGGTACTTGGCCAGATAATATGACAGCTCCCAGGGACAAAGCCCCAGCAGGGACTTTCTGGGACTCTCTGGGAACAGGCAAGGGCTGGCATTAGCTCCCACGTCCAGATAATAAAAGGAAACTTGGAGAAACGAAGGCGTTCCCTGTCGGCTGCCCAGACAGCAGGCCGGGAGCCAAAATCTCATGCCCATCGCTGGCTGTGGGCACTGGGCCACCTCCTTGCAAAGATTACAAGGGCTTAGCTGTGTTTCTCTCGCTCACTCAGCCCACATGCTCAGGAACCAGAGAGTGAGGAGGGCTGAGAACAGAATGGTGGCTCTCGCTGCTCTGCCACTGTGAAAAGCACATCCAATGTCCCAGCCGCCCTGAACAACAGCAGAGAGAGTCACTCTAAAGAGGCTGGTTTTAGAGGCTGCTTGTTGGTTTGCCTTATCTCTCCCTGACGGCTTGGATATTCCAGCTGAGCGGAATAGCTTATCTTCCAGCTTTAAGGCTTCAGGGGGAAAAAAATTGTGTTCTGCCTTGCAAAGCATCCTTCCCTGGGGTCTGTGAGGCTCAGAACAAACAGGTCTTCCTGATCTCATTTCTCTCTGAGCCACGCAACCCCAGGCAGAGAAGCTGCCAGAAGTTTGGTCTGTGTGATGGAGAAGTCCATTAGAGCTACCCACAAGCTGGGGACCCCAGAGTTCCCATGGGCGAACACCTGCACAGGTGACCGGAACACCCTTCTCGACTCCCACAGTCAGAGCAGAGGCCGTTCTCTCTGTGTGTGAACCATCCAAGGTCACCTGCTGTCTATGGCCCTTGGTGTGCCTGCCTGTGTCTTCTTTCAGAGATGAGATGTACTCAGACACCCCCTGCTTCTGTGGTTTCTGCAGGTGCAGAGAAGGCGGGGGTGACACTGAGGGGAGCCTGAACCCCTCCACACACACACTGATGGTTTTGTCCTAGATGGAAAGGGACTTGGGGGCTCCGTGGCTGCAGCCACCAGGGTGAGGTGGGACCTTGTTCATCAAAGCCTTGGACCACTTGTCTGGGAAATGCCAAGTCTCAGGCCCCCTCCCAGCCACTGCATGTTGACAAGAGCCCCAGGTGATGCTGGACTTCACCAGATCTATGATGAAAGCATATGCTCAGTTGATTTTCCCAGCTAGGACCAGTTCCTTCCTGTGTACAGACAGATGTGAGCCAGAGAACCCACCTCCACAGGCCCCAGAGACCCTCCCTCAGGACAAAATCCCAATTCAAGAGGAAAACACTGACTTTCCACTCACAGGTGAGGTGCAGATGTCCCTTTCTTTCTTTCTTTCTTTCTTTCTTTCTCTTTTTGCCTCCAAGGTTATTGCTGGGGCTCAGTGCCTGCACCATGAATCCACTGTCCTGGAAGCCATTTTCCCCCCTTTGTTGCCCTTGTTGTTACCTTGTTGTGGTTATTATTGTTATTGTTGATGTCGTTCGTTGTTGGATAGGACAGAGAGAAATGGAGAGAGGAGGGGAAGACAGAGAGGAAGAGAGAAAGATAGATACATGCAGACCTGTTTCATCACTTGTGAAGCAACTCCCCTACAGGTGGGAAGCCAGGGGCTTGAAGCGGGATCCTTACCCTGGTCCTTGTGCATTGCGCCATATGCGCTTAAGCCACTGCACTACTGCCCAGCCTCCCAGATGTTTCTTTCTTTCTTCGTTCCTCCCTCTCCTTCCCAGTCACTGATTTTAAAAGAATATATATATATTATTATTGTTATTATTACTATTGCTATTATTGTTATTACTATTCATTTTCAGGGCATCACTGGTTCAGGATGATTTTCTTTTTCGTATATGTAAATATACATACATATACATGTACATATATGAATGATAGAGACAGAGAAACGGAGAGGGAATAGTGAAATAAAGAGAGCCATCTGGACGGCTGCTTAGAGAGAGATTAAGAGAGAAAAAGCTCCAATACAACTTCACTGCTCATGAAGCTTCCTCCCTGCAGGTGAAGATCCAGGACATTTTTTAAATCTCTATTTATTTATTGGGTAGAGGCAGCCAGAAATCAAGAGGGAAGGGGGAGATAGGGAGAGAGACAGAGAAACACCTGCAGCCCTGCTTTACCACTTGCAAAGCTTTCTCTCTGCAGGTGGGGACCAGGGACTCGAACCTAGGCCCTTGCACAGTATAACATGTGCATTCAAGCAGGTGTGCCCCCCCCCCAAAATTGAAGAGTTAAACCCAGGTCCTTACACACTGCATTGTGTGTGCTCAACCAGATGGGCCACAGCTCCCCAGGCTGATTTTCCAAAAGAGAGAGAGAGATAGAGAGAGAGAGAGAGAGAGAAGGAGAGACACCACAACACTGAAGGAGTTGGGCTCCAACCTGGGTCCTACACACTGCCAAATCAATCTCCCTCCCAGATGAACTATCTTGCCAACCTGGCCACTGATATATCATTTGATTCCTGGGTCTATCTGCCCCTGTCACTCCCTTCAATCCAGATCTCCTCTGGTGCACCCCCCCCCCATCAAAAACATTCTTCAATTCAGACATAAGCAGGCTGCTTCCTGCCATAAGACTCCAGCTCTGTGAAGTAAGGTGCTACTTCTCTAGTTCGACTTTCAATGTCCTTCAAGGTCTGACACCACTTGGGTTTCGAAACTCGCTTGTCCCCCATTTCTCACTGGGGTGGGGAGAATAGTTAATCTCCTTCTATCCTTCTGGCCCCATAAGCTGAAAAAATAATAAAATTGACACAAGAGAGATTACCCAGAGGAAAGACAAACTTTAATTATGTGGACGCCAAGTGCACAGAATAGAATAATGGACCTATGTGCAGAGAATGATAGCAGCGGTCGTCTGGTCATTGCAGAGAGGCGAGATGGGTGCTAAAAGCTCATCTCTTTGAGGGGCAAACTCTGCAGTTTAAAGAAAAAGGAATCGGTCAGGATTCATCTACAGGTGCTTCCAGAAACAGACTTTGCAAAACCTGGTCTTAGGGGTGAGGGGTCCCAGGCCACCTCAGAGAAGACTGGCTTTGTGACTGTAGGCAGGTTATGTCAGAGAGCCCAAAGACAACCATCCATCCATTTTGCTATTGGCTCTTGGCTGGAAAACAAACAAGAACCAGGCAGACTTGTCGGGGTTCTTCCCGACAGGTAGTCGCGAGGAGGGGAGATCTGGACCAGCCAGACCCCCCTTCTGGGACTGAGCGGGAGGGAGAGTGTCGACGACTTGAGAAAAGATACCACACCAAGTCGGGAGTTCTGTCAAGGCAGTGACTCGCTTTATTGAGAAAAAGGCCATTTTTTATAGGCAGGGATGGGAAGGTAGGGTGAGATGACGTTAGAGGTGGTGTGAGGTGGCGTCACCGTCAGTGGGGCCTATGCTCTTTACGCATCATCAGCTGGAGGGCAGAGGTGAATTTAGGTACGGCCTACAGGAAATGTCACTCTGAGGAAGTTAGTGACCATCAGCGAAACTCGAGCCAGGCTTACGGAATGTCTGCTGGGCCTAGATCGGGGCCAAGCAGACCCCAATACAGACTGATTTGGGGAGGGGCCAGGAAGACATATTTTGGGAGTGTCCGTGTTTTGATCCCTTACAGATAAGTAGGGTCCCTTTGCTTCTGGATTCTCTTCTATCCAAAACCATTGGCATGTCCCTCCATGGCTGTCCATGGCTCCAGCACCATCTGACATAGGGCCCCTGGCCCATGAACACCAGAATTCTGTGTGTCCTAGTATAGCTCAGGCTACCCCTCCCCTCACCCCCACTTCCCATAGGCCTCCATTCCTGTGATGTCTTTCAGGCCTGTCCAGATTCTGAAAAGCCTTCCCTGACTTCTTGGAAGGGTCGGTGCTCCCCTTGGTGGTGGCTCCTTGAATATGGTTCTAAACTTCTAACTTGTATCGGAATAATCTGGCTGGCTGGTTAGAGAAGGAGTAGCGAGACAAATGGAGTCGCTAATGCCAGGCCCCCTTTGGCAGGCCTCACATGCAACCCAGTCACTGTCAGCTCTCCCAAAAGAAGAATTTCACTTTATATTTACTTTACTCTTTTTTATCTTTTTTTTTTTTTTGAGTGAATGTTGATTTGCATGGCTGTATGTTCTAAGGGTATAATTTCACAGCCGGAAGTGGAATTTTAAACAAGCAGATCTTGACTTGGCTGGGGGCACAGAGTAATGTACTTGCTAAATACTCTTCCTCAGTATTTTGCTAATAACCTTTCCCCACCCCCTTCCTGACAATAAAAACCTCTCATTTGGGTCTGCTGCTCTGCGGCACATCCTGGAGTTGATTACGTGAGATGTTCCCTGATGAATCCTTGAATGAAGCCAATTAGGGCTGTAGGCTGGCTTGATTGGGTTTTGTTTGTGAAGCCCCAGGGCTGGAGCTCGGCAGTCCTCCCCTGGAAAAGCACTGGATCACAGGAGCTGCCGCACCACCCAGCTCTCAGGCGCCACTGGCCAGCTGTGCCTCTCTCCACCCTGGACAAGGCGTCCCCTACAGACAGGGAGTGAATGAAAGAACCAGAGAGAACAGCACACTTGAAGGTGGTCCTGGATGTGGTCTCATCTCCCCCATTGATTACCATGAACCCTGTTTTTTTTTTTTAATATTTATTTACTCCCTTTTGTTGGCCTTGTTGTTTTATTGTTGTTGTTATTGATGTTGTTGGATAGGACAGAGAGAAATAGAGAGAGGAGGGGAAGACAGAGACGGGAAAGAAAGATAGACACCTGAAGACCTGCTTCACTGCCTGTGAAACAATTCCCCTGCAGGTGGGGAGCCGGGGGGGGGGGGTTTGAACTGGGATCCTTATGCAGGCCCTTGAGCTTCACACCACTTAACCCACTGCGCTACCGCTCGACTCCCTGAACTGTGTCTTTATTCAAGAATAAAGCCCAGTAGCCGGGCAGTAGCGCAGCGGGTTAAGTGCACATGGAGCAAAGCTCAAGGACCAGCATAAGGATCCTGGTTCAAGCCCCCGACTCCCCACCGGCAGGGGAGTCGCTTCACAAGTGGTGAAGCAGGTCTGCAGGTGTCTTTTTCTCCCCTCTCTGTCTTCCCCTCCTCTCTCCATTTCTCTCTGTCCTATCCAACAACAACAATAAGGACACAAAAAAAAGCAACAAAAACCGGTAAAAAAAAAAATGGCCTCCAGGAGCAGTAGATTCATAGCTCAGTCACCGAGCCCCAGCAGTAACCCAGAAGGCAAAAATAAAATAAATAAAACCCATCTCATGAGGCTGTTAGGAAGCTCTTTTTCTCCCCCAGTTTTTATTTATGGTTAGTAGTGGGTTCCAATAATTTATGATGACACTGTGGAGTTCCACACCACACACACCACCACAGTTCTGTGTCCTCATCCTCCCACATCCCATTGATCACCACGTCTTAGAGATGATTTGCTGGCTTCTGTGTTTTCTGTTTTGCAGGTCTGTGTGGATCGGTTCTCTAAATTCCACATGTGAGGGGAACCACCCAGTAGTTGTCTTTCATCTTTTTACTTATTTCACTAAGCACCTTCACCTCCAGTTCCTCTACTGTCCCAAAGGGCACACCATCGTCTTTTGTGACTGCAGACTAGTATTCCGTGAAGTATATCCCCCCATAACTTTTTCAGTCAGTCATCAGTGGCTGGGCATCCAGGCTGCTCCCACTCTTTGGCTGTTGTAAATAATGCAGTTCTGAGCACAGGGCTGCATGTGTCCCTTTGCATTAGTGCCTGAGTGTTGGTATGCTTCTAGATTCTGCTTGTAAAACCTTCTGTTTTTATCATCACATTGGGTTCACTTGTGCTGCTTGCACGTCCACGCTTCACCTTCTCCCCGCCCCCTATTGTACATATCTCCTTGGTTCCTGACTCTTCTGCCGGAGGAGAGAGAAGGAGGACAGAGAAGGAGGACAGAATTGGGTTGTGATTAGATTAGTTTTTTCGACTGCATCCCCACTCGTGAATAAAGATTGAACTCCGTTCTCAGCTCAGCCATGAGTCTCTGGTCGTCTCTGTCTCCCGCCCGCAAAGCCAGCCTGGCAAAAAACGACACCTGAGTGTCCACTAGATGAATGCCCAAGACTGGCATTGCTGGCTCATAAGGAAACTCCATTTTTATTTGTTTAAGGCCCCTCCATACAGTCTTCCAAAGGGGTTGCACCAATTTACATTTGTTGGGAAGCTTTTAAATGGAGGGACCCGAAACCCTGTTGCCTGTGAAGGGTGATGAATCAGAGCCAAGGAGTGGAGGAAGGAGGGGAAGAGGAAGCCCAGGTCAGAGACCAGCAGACGCTCCGGCATCCTGGGCTGTGAGCTCAGGGAACGGGAAGCAGGACACGTAGTCCCCAGCAAAGGCCGAGTGGAATTTTCCAGACAGAGTCCTGAGCAGCTGTGCGATTGGTACACACTCAGGTACACGCTGCTGGGGGGGGGGGCAGGGGACACTAAGATGTCCCTAGACGCAAGTATTTGGCTGGCGGGTGCTTTCCATGGGTGGGGACCCGAAAGTCCCAGAAGCTAAGTGGGTGTAGGGCTGAGTCAGGCCACGGGGGAGGGAGGGAGGCCCTCCTGGGATGCTGGATATTGGTGGGGACCACGGGGACAGGGACGGGGTTTCAGCTGAAGTGGAGGGTGACGACCTGGAGCACTCATGGGGGGAGGGGTGGAAGAAGAAGAGGAAGAAGTGGAGGAGGAGATGGAGGAGGAGGAGACAGAGGAGGAGGAGATGGAGGAAGAGGAGGAGGAGGAGAAAGAGAAAGAGGAGGAGATAGAGGAAGAGGAGAAGGAGGAGGAGGAGAAGGAGAAAGAGCAGGAGATGGAGGAGATAGAGAATGGTAGAGTAGAAGGTAGCAGAGCAAAGTGGGAGCCCTCTGCTTCAGGCAGACAGGAGTTCCCTGATCAATTTCTACCCGCACCCAGGGTGAATTTTAATCATCTCTCTAGGAATTCCTCCTGCTCAGCCCAGACCTTGACTCACAACCCTGCTTATCAGAGCCCACCAGCAGCCACTGTGAAGGATAGGACTCAGCACACTGCACAGCACCAAACTGTAAAACCCTTGCCTGCGTTTCAACCCTGGCACCCCATTGGAGTACCATGATGTACTAGAGGAAGCTCAAGTGCTGTGGTGTCTCTCCCTCCCCCTCCCTCCATTTCTTCTCCATCTATTTTAACTAAAAAAAAAAAAAAAGGAGTCAGGTAGCGCAGCGGGTTAAGCACAGGTGGCGCAAAGCGCAAGGGCCGGCTTAAGGATCCCAGTTGGAGCCCTCGGCTCCCCACCAGCAGGGGAGTCACTTCACAGGCGGTGAAGCAGGTCTGCAGGTGTCTGTCTTTCTCTCCCCCTCTCTGTTTTCCCCTCCTCTCTCCATTTCTCTCTATCCTATCCAACAATGACGACAACAATAATAACAACAGCAATAAAAAAACAAGGGCAACAAAAGGGAAAATAAATAAATAAAATAAATATTTTAAAAAATAGGAGGAAAACGTCAGCCCAGTAGTGTGTACTCACACCTGATCAAGGCTTTGGAACCACAAAATACATAGTGAATCACTGAAATCAAACCGGGGCTGCGTCCTTCCTCTTGACAGCGCCATCCAAGAGCACCAGCTGGAGGACGGAACATTCTAGAACATGCTCGGTCCACCTCGACAGCCGCTGAAGTGCTGCATGGCGGGTTCCTTGTTACTGTGAGCAGCCACTGGCTGCTTTGGCGACTGGACATGAGCCTCCTTCAGAAAAAGCAGTGCCCTTTTCTGGGTGGAGTCATCCTGTCATCTCAGTGGATAGTGCAGCTTGCTTCCTGGGACAGTGTGGGGTGGGAGTGGGTGGGAGGGATGGGTCACAGTCTTTTGGTGGTGGAAATGGTGTTTATGTACACTCCTAGTAAAATGTAGTCATATACATCACTAGTTAATTAATACGAGAGGGGGAAAATTAATTGTATGTCTCGAATTTTTTCAAAACACAAACTGAATCTTTTCTCAATATATGCAGTGTAATTGATATGCAGACTCTCTCGAAAGCCTAGACCAAGTATATCAGAAGCAACCATTAGCACAGCTATATACAAGATACTGGGTACTGTACAGCAAACCCTAACAAAAGGACTTTTCAAAGTTAACCCAGTTACCAAATAATGTGATGATAACATTAACTATCCATTGTCTTTTGAACCCTAAGACAGCAGGAACCTCACTTCTCCACTATAGAGCCCCTACTTCCCCCAGTCCTGGAACCCTTGGATAGGCCCACTTTACCGTATGCCTCTCCCAATCCATATCAAATAATATTGCATCTGCCGATCACAACCTAACCAACACAATGATTGCCACCTCAACATGCTTCACTTCAGACTGTGTCCAGAGACTACACGTGTGGAATGACAACCCTTCAGCTTCATTACTCGGGTGAGACCTTTCCTTTCATCGTATGCTCTAATTCCATCTCAGGTGGTTCACTTTCAAACAAAGTCCCAAAACCTAGATATACACCAGTTTCTGTGAGAGAGAGCATGTGTTCACATGTATCCGTAAACTACTGCAAAATATATACCTGAAAGCAGAAGTACACTAGAGTTTGCAGTGAGTATCCTCCTCACACTTCCTCTCCACTATTCCAAGCTTTGGGTCCATGATTGCTCAACAACTTGTTTGGCTTTGTATGTTAACTCTCTTTTCAGTCACCAGGTTCCAGATGTCATCAGGATGCTGGCCAGGCTTCCCTGGACTGAAGACCCCACCAATGTGTCCTGGAGCTCTGCTTCCCCAGAGACCCACCCTACTAGGGAAAGAGAGAGGCAGACTGGGAGTATGGACCGACCAGTCAACGCCCATGTTCAGCGGGGAAGCAATTACAGAAGCCCGACCTTCTACCTTCTGCAACCCTCAACGACCCTGGGTCCATGCTCCCAGAGGGATAGAGAATGGGAAAGCTATCAGGGGAGGGGATGGGTTATGGAGATTGGGTGGTGGGAATTGTGTGGAATTGTACCCCTCCTACCCTACGGTTTTGTTAATTAATACTTTCTTAAATAAAAAAAAAGAAAGAAAACATTCCCATCTAAGTAAACCCCCAGCAATGACATATGGATCGACCTGTCAATGCCCTTTTTCAGCAGGGAAGCAATGACAGAAGCAAGACCTTCCACCTTCTGCATCCTACAATGATCTTGGGTCCATACTCCCAGAGGGATAAAGAATAGGAAAGTTATCAGGGGAGGCGATGGGATACGGAGTTCTGGTGGTGGGAATTGTGTGGAGTTGTACCTCTCTTATCCTAAGGTTTTGTTAATGTCTCCTTTTTTAAATAAAGAATAACAATAAATAAATAAATAAATAAATACCCCAGCACTTGTCAAGTGTGCCCTTATCTGCTTATTTCCATGCAAATCAAGTCAAGTTGAATCTGGGTCAGAATTCAGTTTCTCCAAGTCCCAGCCAGGCTCCAAGTCTTCCCCTGCATGGACTTCTGAGCTGAGGGCCATGTTTCCCTCTGAAGTGTCTGGCCTTTCTCTAGACTCCACTTCCTCCCTGAATGACCACAGACCAGACTCGTTTATCCTATGGGGAAACCTCATACTGCCCCAAGGGGTCAGAATCTCTTTCCCCTGTGGGACAGAGGAGGAAACTAAGGCTCAGAGAGATGGCCTAACTTCCTGGGCTACCATGCATCCAGCTGACACCAACACATGGTTAGTCATGTGACTAGAGAGAATCGGGCTGCCTCCCTCCCTCCTTTCCCCTCCCCCAGGCTGCCCCTGGATGAGTTAGATCACTGGTCTGATCTGTCTCTTTCCTTGGTCTTTCTTCCCATTCTTTCAATTTTCGCTTTTTAAAATATTTTTATATTTATTTATTTTCCCTTTTGTTGCCCTTGTTGGTTTTTTATTGTTGTTGTAGTTATTAATATTGTTGTTATTGATGTCGTTAGATAGGATAGAGAGAAATCGAGAGAGGAGGGGAAGACAGAGAAGGGAAGGGAAAGATAGACACCTTCAGACCTGCTTCACTGTAAAGCGACTCCCCTGCAGGTGGGGAGCCGGGGGGCTCGAACCAGGATCCTTACTTATACCGGTCCTTGAGCTTTGCTCCATGTGAGCTTAACCCACTGGGCTACCACCCTTAATTCTCACTTTTATGATTTGAATGCAGCATTTAAAGGCCTAGTGCCTGCTCCCTCCCCACCCCACCCCCCACACACAAAGGTGAAACCCCAGCCCACCCCCCTTTTTAATCTCCATACAAGATGGCACCACAGCCCAGGTGTGCTGCGTGACTTCCAGGTATATAAATAGAAAAGGCCTCTGCTTTTCTGACTTTTAATGATGGTGTTTCTTTGTGATTAAGAGTAGGCTTCAAGACTGTAAAATGACGGCGTATATAATTCCACACCGCACTCACCACCACATTTCTGTGTCCCCACCCTCCCGCCTCCCAAAGATCACCGCCAGATTTCTCACAAGTCTTAGACACAGTCTGCTTGCTTCTGTGTTTCTTTTCTGTTTGCTTTGCAAGTTCAAGTTTATATCAGTTCACTAGATTCCACACATGAGCAAAGCCATCCAGTAAGCTGTCTTTCGTCTCTTCACTTTGTTCACTAAGCATCATCACCTCTAGCTCCATCCATTTTGTCCCAAAGGACACAGTATCATCTTTTTGATGGCAGGATAGTATTCCTTGGAATATGTATCCCATCACTTCTTCAGCCAGTCATCTGTGGATGGGCATTTAGGCTGCTTCCTCTCCGACTGTTATGAATAATGCAGCTGTGAAAATAGGGGTGCCTATGTCTCTTTGAATTAGCATTTGAGTGTCCTCAGGATAAGTGCCTAAGAGTGTTATCTCTGGATCAAAGGTGCCTTATGTTTGTTTGTTTGTTTATTTTTTGTTTTTCTGAAGGGGTGCTTGCAGCCTGGTCCAGACATGCTGCCACTAGTCTGAGACAGACACAAAGCTGTAATGACACAAGAAGGAGCAGTGTGAGGCACCCTGCAAGGACTAAAGCCTTGGCACGCCTCTCTCAAGCCCAGCTGCCTTTTCCCTCCTCCCCCAGTAGAGGTATACTTCCACTTCCAATTCACAGGTGAGGAGACACAGGTACAGGAAGGGAAGTGAATATCTGGGCTTGCAGGACTCACAGCTGACCCATTGACCCCTGGACACTGAGGATCCCCACAGACAATGCTAGTGACCAGTGATGGCCATCCCCACCCCCAGACTCAGGATCCCCCTCCTCCCTTCAGCCAGTCTTCAGGCCAGGCAGAGAGGTTCTCTGGGGTGCACCAGCAGCCAGCCTGCACTTATCTACTGGAATGGCTTTTTCTATTCTCCTCGCGAGATTGGATTTCTTTCAGGGAAGGTGAGGGTGGCAGATAAAAGCAAATTTTATAGCCAACCAGTCAGAGGAAGCTGGATTCTGTTGTAGCATTCTCACTGAAAACCTGGTGGGCGGGGCGGAGGGGGGCTGTGCTTAGATGGTGAGGCCAATTCGTCGGGTTTTAGGAGGCTATTTTATTAGACACTTACAGCCAGCGTTTCTCCCTTGACAGACGGTTTGCCAAGTGCCACTCAACCCTCCAGCCAGCAGCAAAGCTTGGGGTTTGGAAGGCAAAAAGAGAATATGAATGACAGTGTCTTATTCTGAGTTCAGGAAATGCAGCAGGTGAGACAAAGAGGAAGGAAGAGACCTCCCAACAAATGATGCTGAGAGAACTGGACATCTGGGAGGATGAGGAGGCTCACCTGGGTAGTTAGCCTACTTCACTATGTGCCAGAGAAGCCTCAGTTCTGTGGTCTCTCTCTCTCTCTCTCTCTCTCTCTCTCTTTCTCCCTCTCTCTATTTCTATCTATCTCTCTTTTACTCTCCTTCTATCTGAAAATTATGACCCCAGCAACAATGACAATAAGAATCAAGAACTGGACACCCACTTAGGAAAAATGGACATCAGGGGGCTGGGTGGTGATTCATCCAGTTAAGCGCACATAATACAAAACAAGGACTCGCTTTAGGATCTAGGTTCGAGCCCTTGGCTTCCCACCTACGTATCTGCAGGTGTTTATGTTAATCTCTCCCTCTGTCTCCCCCTCCTGTCCCAGTTTCTCTCTGTCTTATCCAATAAAATGTGTGTGGGGGAATAGCTGCCAGGAGCAGTGGATTCATGTAATGTTAGAGCTAATCCCCAGCAATAACCCTGAAGGCAAAACAAACTAACATAAAGGACATCAGCTGGCAGCACACAAAGATATCATCTCAAAACCCACTCCAGGTTTAAACGTGAAGTCTGAAGCTGTGAAACATCTAGGAGAAAACTCAAAAACAAAATAAAACAAACAAACAAAAAACTCCTGTGACCAGAGATTAGACTGAAATGATTTTACAGTTCAGAGACAAAAAAGCAAAATCCACGGAAGATCGAGAGAGATAAACTGTACTTCATTAAAATGAAAAAATTCTTCAAAAAACACTGACAAGAAAGGGAAGAGAGAAGTCACAGGTTGTGAGAAAAGATCATTAAGCACATTATCTGACAAAGGGCTTATATCCAGAACATATTAAGCCCTCCTCCAGCACAATAATTAGAGAAACAAATAGCAAAAGATTTAAACTCTCATTTAAAGTAAAAATGTCGACAGTAGGTAAGTACATAAAAAAGAAAGTTCACTGTGACTGAGTGATGCCTCACCTGACAGGCTGTATACTTTACCATGTGTGAGGACCCGGGTTTGAGCCACCAGGCACCCTACGGGAGCGAACACCGTGCACAGGGGAAGCTTTATAAATTGTAGAGGGTGCTGTGGTGGCTCTTCTTACCCCCCCTTTATTAAAAAATGAATTGAACTATTTATTATTGGATAGAGACAGAGAGAAATTGAGAGGGGGAGACAAAGAAGAAGAGAGACAGAGAGACACACCTGCAGCCCTGCTTTACCACTTGTGAAACTTTCCCCCTGAAGGTGGGGACCTTCTTATTTCTCTATATGGTCTTGAAAGGGGGGGGGGAGAGAGAGAGAGAGAGAGAGAGTCCACTGGGAGTAGTGGAATCCCACAGTGCAATTAAAAAGAAAATGTAACGAGACTATAAAGTTAAAGCTACAAGGAGACGTCTGCACACACCTAGCAGCACAAATAAACACACAAGCAAACTGTATCAAGTCTGCTGCAGTGTGAATAGGTGTGTTCCTAGCAAAGTTGCAGACTAAAGCCCCGGGGTGCAAAGCTGAAGGCTTCCATGGATGAAGGCTGTGGGGAGTGTGGTTAATTCATAAAGGTGGAGTCCTTATCTGAGACACCCCAACCCTGTGCACCTACATGAAGTCCATAACCAGGAAGAGAATCTTTACCCAGTTTTTCTGGAGTCTTCATCTTGGACTTCTAGAAACACCTGTTGCTCATGAGTGCCCCCTAGAGTGTGGTAGTTCATTTAACAGCCCCAGTGCACAGAGACAAATACCCAGTGGGGGGGAGGGGTCGGACTGTGGTGCAGTGGGCTAAGCGCACATAGTATGAAGGGCTGTCGGGTTGCATCTCGGGGGAGAGAGAAGAGACCAGGAATTAGTGGCCGTTCGGAAATGCAAATCTTTATTCATGTGGACGCCTCAGAGTTGGGTGAGAGCACAGCGGTTCGGGCCATGTGGAGCTAGCAAAATGGCTGCCTCCCGCTAAGCGCAGCAGCGCTTCTCTGGGTCAGGTCTCAGAGGAGAAAAGGGGAGCAAGAGAGAGAGAGGCAGAAGCAGGAGGGCTTTTATGGGAGAAATTCCAGAAGTGGCAAGTCAGGATGGGATTGGCTAGGAAAGGGGGTGGAGAGAACAAGGCACTCTGGGAAGATAGAAAGCTTCTGTAGCAATTGTTGCTAGGGTTTCAGGAATAGGCAATACCCTGAGGGGCAATGTGGTGGATATCTATAAATAAAACTTGCATGGAAATATAATGTTTTGTGGGCCCTGCCAATGTTCTACCAATATCCCAGCACCAAGGGCAAGGACCCAAGTTTGACCCCTGGCTCCCCACCTGGAAGGGGGGTCACTTCACAAGTGGTGAGGTAGGTCTTCAGGTGTCTTATCTTTCTCTCCCT
This sequence comes from Erinaceus europaeus, assembly GCF_950295315.1. Classification (NCBI taxonomy): domain Eukaryota; kingdom Metazoa; phylum Chordata; class Mammalia; order Eulipotyphla; family Erinaceidae; genus Erinaceus; species Erinaceus europaeus. Next base: position 8,914,365 of record NC_080170.1, on the reverse strand, counting down.
CCCATCTCAACTTCTCTCTGTCCTGCCCAAAAAAAAAAAAAAAAAGAGCAGTGGTGGATTCATAATGCAGGCACTGAGCCCCAGCAGTAACCCTAGAGGCAAAAAAAGGAAAAAAAAAAATACCCAGTAAGGACCAGAACCACTGGAACTCCCATATTGCAGGGGCCATTTAGGGGCCCAGGTGGTAGCACACCTGGTTAAGTGACCATGTTACAGTGCACAAAGACCTGGGTTTGAGCCCCGGGTCCCCACCTGCAGGGGAAAGCTTTGCAATTGGTAAAGCAGTGTTGCAGGTGTCTCTCTGCCTCTCTGTCACCCTCTTCCCTCTTGATTTCTTGCTGTCTTGGCCAATTAATAAAAATAATGATTAATAATAAAATAATTTAAAAGAATAGTTTAGAAAAACATTTTTTAGTATAGTTGGCACACCTACTGTAGGAGCCAGTAATTCTATTCTAGGTGCTTACCCAGGAGGAATAAAATAGAGAGTCTGCAAAATGCCTGAAGACTCTCACCAGTTTTGTTCCTAACCAGCAAAAAACCGAAAAAGAGCCCCAACTGCCATTCAACCAATGAACAAGCTTTCTTGTCTACACAACAGAATGCTATCACGATATCAAGAGGGATTGACAGACAATAAAAGTGATGCCATAAATGATGCTCAGGAAATATCAAGCTAATTGACAGCTGCCAGACACAACATGACTCTTTAAATCTGATCATCTGGGGGCATGTTGCCAAAAGCTAAAGGGATGAAGATCAGCTGGCATGGTCTGGAGCAGGAACTGGGTGGGGAGGGCAGAGAACAGAATGCCTTACCAGGGAACTTTCTGGAATGAGGGAAGCGTTCTGTGGCTGGTTATACAACACTCCACCTTTGTCAAATTGTGTCAAGTTGTATACCAGAGAAGTATAGGTTCTTTTCCTTGTAAAGTACATCTTCTGAACCAAAAGAGACAAGAGAACTCAAATCTAATTCTTGCCTCCAACCGTAATGTAAGAAAAAAAGGGCTAATTGAGATGAAAATAACAATATCAGTGTGATTATTACATTTGTTGAGCTCTCTAGTACAGAATATCAAGCAGCATAATCCTATCTCCTTGTGGACCACAAAGTCTGGAAAATTGGGTCATCTTTCTCTTATCTTCTGGGGAAAAGAAATGAGAACTTTCATTTCTTTTCTGAGAGAAAAAAAAATCACACTTTATTGCTGTATACCCTGCTGCAATTCACTAAGGAATAGAGGCTGTTGACAAGAATGCTTTCGATAAAAATTTTAAAAAAGGACCAAAGAAAGTACACATCGTGTAGCAAAGTGTGGAGAGAGGGAATAACATGAGGGGTTGACCCAAAGATGATGAACTTTCTCAGCTTATTTCTTTAGCTTTGACTGGCCTGGTGGCCAGAGGATATGGGAGGGGAAGAGCAGTTAGTCAAAGAAGTCAACGTGCCAGCTTCAAGGACATCCATGCCAGATGCTATTGTCAACTCTAGAGTTGATGATGTAGCATTGACCACACCCTATGTCAATGTCCTTCTGATTTTCATTCATTTTTTCCTCTCCTTGAGCATACAAAATGGGTCATCTGACCAATGATGCTTCACTTCCTTCCCTCCTCAACCAAGTCCAGATTTTTCACTGGGAACTCCTTGCTCCCTGGGGTCTTGGCACTTGGAGGGGGCCCTCTCCCCTCCTAGTTGTAGAGAGGTGTTTCTGATCACCTGAGGTGAACAACCATGGATTCATTCACCACAGATGTGCATAGTCACATTGGCCACGTAACTGATGAGGGGGCCATGAAGCCATGTCTTTTTACTTTTTACAATGATGACTTATTGTCAGGGGCTAGCCCCGGAATGTTACTAGTGTCCCTGAAAGGAGGAGGAATGTCGGCAGAATGAGGTGGGAGACACGTCAACTGCTTCAGGAGCAGAAGAGAGGCACCTCTGCTTTCTCTTCTACAGAGATTTATTATTTATACATTTTTCACCCAGATACAACATGTGCCAATAAATTATTTTTGAAGAATTCTTTGCACAACAATTTACCACAAAATTCATTTCTTATTTTAGCAGTTAATAACATAAACTCTTATTATAACCTATTTCTCTTGAGCAAGCTTCTTAGAATGTCATGAGTTTTCTGTAAAGCATCTATTGTTTCTTAACGATCAGTTTCTGTGAAGCAGGTTATCTTGTATAGCTTGTCTTTGTTTCCTGGCAAACACGCAACTAGGAGGGATGGGACCTTGATAATTTCTTTACAGATGGTAACTTATTAATCTGAACCTGCTTGCCTTTAATGTAAACCACATGAACAAGTTATAGATGCCTATAAACGGGAGGGGGGGTCAGTAAATGGGGGTAATTAGTATGGGCCCTTACACTTTGGGGGACACTACAATCTACCACATATTCTACAAGCTACAAGGCAGCCCTTGTGCCATGGGAAGAGCCCAAGGTTCTTGTTCTCTTGTATCTAGTTAGCCTATTTGTTTCTGTAGTAGCCACAGGCTGGAAGGCAAGCAGCTCTTCCTCTGCGAGCTTTTTGATGAATACATCAACTTCTGCTTCTAGGCCATCTTTGGTCCTATCACACTCACTGCCATAACTGTTGTTTTTACGTACTTCTCCTGCAAGGTTCTTATGATTAAAGTAGCCAATAAGTCCCCAAATTATCAATGTGACCATAAGCAAAAGAATGCAGCTTCGGTTTTGTCCAGGACGTCCCGCTTTGCCAGCAACCTCAGTCTACGCTGACTTTGTCAGACAGCAGACTTGACTTCGCCTCTGCCAATGTATTAAAAAGGAAAAATTCTCTTCGTGTTTTCATCCCCACCCCTTTTAATTCTCATCCACAGGCCTTCATTTTCATCTTTCTAGGCAAGAAGCTTCAGATAGTCACATCTTTGCAAATAGGCATTCCAGGAAGGCTGGAGCAGTTATTAGAGGATGACCTTTAAGATAAATCTGTGTGAAATGCAAGGACCAGCTTAAGGATCCCAGTTCAAGCCCCCGGCTCCCCACCTGCAGGGGGGTCACTTCACAAGCAGTGAAGCAGGTCTGCAGGTGTCTCTTTCTCTCCCCCTCTCTGTCTTCCCCTCTTCTCTTCATTTCTCTCTTTCCTATCCAACAACTATGACAACAATAATAATAATAACAATGATGAGCAACAAAATGGGAAAAATATCCTCCAGGAGCAGTGGATTTGTAGTGCATACACCGAGACCCAGTGATAACATTGGAAGCAAAAGAAAAAAAAAAAAGAAAAGAAAGAAAAAGATAAAGAAAAATCTGCACCTGCCCTTAGTCAGCAACACAGACACAGCCACCCCCAATGCTGACACAGTGCTCCTCTGGGTCCCAGTCCCAGTCACCACTGCAGACCTCAGAGCAGGTGCCCAGTGTTCTCAGCACTGAGTTCCTGCAGCCCGAAGCTGAGGGTGATGAGAGTCATGAGGCATTTGCTGACATTCGCCCTTGCTCTTCAAGGGAGACAGCAAACAGCCCTGGCTCCTTTCCCCTCTGGGCAGGGCTGCATCTTATCATTTCTGGGAGTGGTGCTCCATTTAGCGAGCTTGTAGGAAGTCCATCTGCAAGTCAAGTCTATTCATCAAAGATGGTAGTCGGGATGGATGGTGATGGGTCCTCTAATAAGACAGCAATGCTAAGGAGTGAGTCATTCCTAAGACAGCTGCCTCACTTCCAGAGTTCTTGTGATGTGAGATAAACAGTTCCATAGTGCTGAAGACAACCAGAACAGGAGCCAATAATTTCTTCAGGCCATCCTGTCCAAGGAGCAATACTGCTTAGCCAAGCCTACTGTGCCTCCCAGCAGTAGAAAAACAAAGCAGCTGTTCATATTGGACCTGGAATCTTCATGCAATATATTGGGCTGGGGGTTACCTCTAGGGAGTAAGTTGGAGAGGCGCCAGGCAGTGGCTCATCTGCTTAAGCACAAGGACCTGCACAAGGATCCAGGTCTGAGCTCCTGCTTCCTACCTGCATAGTCAACGACTGCCACCTCTCCAGATTTAAAGGAGGTCTCAAAACTTTACATCAGGCTCAACCTGACGCTGTTGACTGGCTAAGGAAGAAGGGCAAACGCTAGAAGAAGAACCTGCAGGTGGTGAAGCAGGTCTGCAGGTGTCTATCTGTCTGTCTGCCTGCCTATCTACCTATCTCTCACTCTTCTCTCTCAATGTCTCTCTGTCCTATCCAATAAAATGGAAAACATGCCTGCCAGGAGCAGTGGATTCGTTGTGTTGGCACTGACCCACAGTGATAACCCTGAAGGGAAAGAAAAGAAAAGAAAAGAAAAGAAAAGAAAAGAAAAGAAAAGAAAAAAGAAAAAGAACAAGTTGGAGAAAGATGAATTCCCTAAAACTCTTCTTAGAAAGTGATAGTCATTTTCATATAGGGACAGGAGTTTGAAAGTGAGATCACAAGAGACGATGTAAGACATGGCAGCACAAACACAACAGAGGAGAGGACATTATTTGTTGTGTGGGGGGACACGAAACAGCATAATAAGAGGAGGGAAGGCAGAGAGGGAGCCAAGAGGTAGCAGAAAGCTTTGGATCTGTCTGATGCTTCTCCTTTCGCCTGATGCTCTCCCTCTCCACCTCTCCCTACTCCAGCACAGAAGACAAAACTCACAAAGTTCTAACTAAAGCAGACCTTTGGATTCTGGTCTCTAGAGAACCGAAGGGCAAAAATTACAGCACACAAGGAAGCAAATGTATGTAGCCAGAGAGATCCATACGTCATTTTCCCCAAATCAGTAAGAAACATTTATTTGGTTCTCATAGGATTTACTCATCAGTGCCTGAGTAATGGTGGGCCCCAGGTAATGTTTGGCTACCCCCATTCCCTATTCCTAATGCTGTCCTGTCTCTGTATCACAAATTATACTGAGCCCCTGGCCCAATTGGTCCCTCAGTTCAGACCCATCAACCCATCAGTCATCTTGGGTTGATCACTGAGTGGTCAGGATGACAGGTTCCCATCTCTTCGAATGTCTGTCACCATATCCACCACCGAAATGCCAGTATTCCTTGGCCACCATCCACCAGGCCTCCTCTACTGTCTCAGTCACTTTCCCCTTCCTATTTGGTGACCTCAGGTCCCCCCCCCTCTCTATATATATATAATTACTTTCGTTTTTGCCATTTGGGTTATAGCCACCTGTGAAGCTCCAGCACAGCTGGGGAGTGGGAGCTCGAACCCAGATCCTCCCACAGGTCACTGCACTTAGTATTATGTGCACTTAGCCGAGTGTGTCACTGCCCAGCCCTCTTTTGCTTTATTTATTTATTTATTTATTTATTTATTTATTTATTTTTGAGACAGAGCGTGAAAGAAAGAGAGAGAGAGAGAGAGAGAGAGAGAGAGAGGCTAGCAACTTAAGAAAATGGTGAGCACATGTCTTTACAAACCTTCTCCCTCTCAGGCCACGGTTTTAGGGTTTTATAGAAAGAGAAAGGGAGAAGGGAACTGGGGAAGGGGTAGCGGGTAGCGTATCGGTGAGGGGGGAATCTGTAATCGGTATACTCAATCTGGCCTGCTATTATTTTTAAAAAGGCAATTCAAGATCACATTATTATGCAAAGCTTACCTCTAGGGGGGTCTTCATGGGGGCTCAGAGATCTCTCTGAAAGTCTTTCTTGTCTATTCTCCACTTTGTATCTGTGCTTGCTCTCTGACTTATCAAACACACACACACACACACACACACACACACACAGAGTGAGTGGCACCTTTCCTCTCTAGTTATGACAAAAGAGGCAGCATAGGAGGAAGACTGTCTGCTGGCTGATGCCCAGTGGCTAAGTGAAAAATCAAAATGGAGATGGTCCAGGTTACAACCTCCTCCCAATAGAATTCTGCCCCATCGCCCTTGCATTCTTTCTCTCATGCCCAGGTGGCTTTGAGGCTTTTCAACCTTCTGATCACTTGAACATGGGCTTTCCGAAGGAAATGCCTCCTCTTAGCAGCAGAAACTCCCAAAGTGGGCATGGGGGGGAGCGGTCTGACATTTGCATAAGCAAATACTCATTTGCACAACTGAAACGAGCGGTTGCATATGTACCTATAGGTCCTAATAGGCGCCATATGCTTCAATTACCCTGCTCCCTGGTCCCCCAGCCTGACGGGTTATTGGGTTATTAATATAGCAGATGGGCAATTTGGAGCTAGCAGGCTCCCCAAATAACACCATCCCCCCACTCCTCTTCCCAGATTCCCAAGCTTCTCCTGGCAGCCTTCTGGCCTTTGTCACGATAAATGATAGAGTGCCACCAAGCAGTCCCCAACACACATGCCCTTAGGAGACTGCCACTTGGGGAAGCCCAGCAGGCTTTTCTTATCAAGGAGACTATGATGGCAAAGGCTGGATTCCTGGGTTGGGGTTGCTAGAACCTTCTGTAAAAACTGACCCTCAGGGGCCAAGTGGTGGCACACCCAGTTAAATGCATGTAGTACAAAGCACAAGGATCCAGGTTCGAGCCCCAGGTTCTCCACCTGCAGGAGGAGGGGTCTTTTCGCGAATGGCGGCGAAGCAAGCCTGCAGCTGTCTTCTCTCTCCCTCTCTATCTCCCTCTCTTCTCTCAATTTCTTTCTGTCCTTATCCAATAAAATGGGGAAAAATGGCTGCCAGGAACAGAAGATTTGAAGAGGTGGCATGGCACCCCAGTAATAACCCTGGAGGCGGGAGCCAGGTGGTAGCGCAGCGGGTTAAGCACACATGGCGCAAAGCGCAAAGACTGGAGTAAGGATCTCGGTTCCAGCCCCTGGCTCCCCACCTGTAGGGGGGTCACTTCACAAGTGGTGAAGCAGATTTGCAGGTGTCTATCTCTCTCCCCTCTCTCTCCCCTCCTCTCCCTATTTCTCTCTGTCCTATCCCACAACAACGACAGCAATACCAACCAGCAACAATGATAAACAACAAGGGCAACAAAAGGGAAAAAATAGCTTCCAGGAGCACTGCATTCATAGTGCAGGCACCAAGCCCCAGTGATAACCCTGGAGACAAATAAAAATAAAATAATAACCCTGGAGGCAAAAATAAAATAAATAAAAGCTAAATAAATACATAAGTAAGTAAATAAAAGCTAAGCCTCCTGGGAGGCCTTGTGAGGGATAATGGAAGCTTGCAGCATCCAGATAGACTCCTGAGTTCCTTGTGTGAGTTCGTGAGCATATTGAGGGCATTTTTGTACACACCTAGGAGATCAGCAGAGTCCCAGAAAGCCTCAGGGATGGAGACAAGGAGGACCTAGCGCAGGCTCGTGTGTTTGAGGCTGAGTTCCTCAAAAGCCTCATCCCACAGAGGTAGGGACGGTGCGAGAAGACAGTGTCCTACCCTCTCCTGCTTTAACCAGACCTAGGCTGTCTTCAGCTCCTGGGCTCCGCTGGGGCTCATTCCTATAAATAAAAGATGCCGCAGCTGACTGGAGTTGGAAATTCAAACAAGTCACAGCCTTCAGCTTTGCAGGGGCAGGGGAGGCGGTGGGAGAGGAGCTGTTTTGGAAAGATTCCCCAGAACTTGAGAGAGTTGCCCCCCTTTTGCCAAATTCTCACCAAAATGTGAACGAGTGGGAACGTCCTGCCCCCAGCTGCATCTCCTGCCTCCACAGCTGTGACTCAGAGGCAGGTGCCCCCAGCCAGGGAGGCCCTTTCCCTCCCTGCCTCCAGATTCAAGGTGAAGCTTGCACCATCCACATCTTCACCTACTGCAGTGAAGGTAGCACTAGCTCCATCTCCTGACTCACAGCTACAATCACTTTTCTGTCACCAGAAAATCACCCCCCACAAGTGGATGACTGTACAGCGTTCTCTTCCCAGCTCAAGGTCAAGGCAAGGGAAGAATCAAGGAAGATCCCAGAGCAGCTGGAAGGATGGGATCACTGCATTCCAGTTGGAGGAGCTGAACCCTGCTCCACCGTCCCCTGAAAATGAAGCCCCTTCCTCATGGCTCGATTTCCTCTCCTCAAGAAAACAACAGGGAGTTCATCAGCCTGGGCTTTGGAGTCCAAAAGAAATCCTTCTTCCGTCCCTTCACAGCCATGTGGATCTGCACACTCACTCTGTGATCCTTCCCATAATTCCCTCCAGACTCGGGATGTCCCAAATCCTCACTTGACACAGAACACACTCCTAGTCATGCCTCAATACCTAATCCAAAAATGGCGCCCTCCTTGGCGACACCTTCTTTAACCTTGTCACAGTGTTTTGTGTTTCCCTTCCTGAATGAGTCTTCCTCCCCTTGAGTCCTGTGTCTAATTCACTTCCCCGGGCTCTGCACATAATCTATATCCAAAGGGAGTCTCCTGCCACTGTCCCAAAATATTTGAATGTTTGCACACAGTCAGGATGAAGTAAACAGTGGCCACGGTCACCATTATGGCTGCTGCTATCACTGGGATTGTTATGTGTGCATGGAACTGTAGCAGCTGCCTGGCTCTTAATCCTTATGTTTAAGCAAGTTGACACAGTGAAATACGCCAGAAAAGAACCCCAACACAGAATGGCATTTGGAAAGGGGTTGAAGGAGGAAGCAGCGATTAGATGGGGTGTGGGGGAGTGGGGGGGTCACCTGTCACAGCTAGCTGGACCGTCCCTTCCTCCTTGACTGGAGCCCAGAGCAGAATCCAGGCATGTTTGATCAGACTTCTGTTTTCCAAAGCCTTAAGTCAAAGAGAAATTGCTGGCAGCATCGACTGCCGTGTCTGAAAAAAGCAACACATTAGCATGGAGAACGGGATTAATTAGGCTTCCCTGGAAACCGCTCAGACAAAGGAGACTCCAGACAGGGCAGGCTGCTTCCTCTTCTGCAGCAGCTCAGTGGTTATCACCTCTGTCCAGGCCCTCCTCTCCCTTCTCAGCAGGCAGGAGGGTAGGAGCTCTGCCTCCCTCCTTTCTGGGCTTTGTCCTCCTACTCCGTGAAATGGGACTGACAGCCTCTGCAGAAGAGCAAGGCAGCCCTAATCATCTGTGAAAAGTTGACATCTGTGACACCATCTTTAAAATGGATCCAGGCAGGGCAGCGCACAGGATGTGCACATGAGAAGTTACAGATTTGAACTCTGGTACCACTAGTAGCCAGAACTGAGTGGGGCTCTGGTTCAGTTAATCAATTAATCAATCAATTGGATGAAGCCAGAAAACCATAACAGAGAAATCACAGCCCCTGGGAACCTTCAATCCAAGAGAAAGGCTTGTACACAGGGCCAGATGTGCCTGTGTTAAACTAGGCAACAAACAGTGGTTTGAGAGGTCATGCAGATCTTATGATCTGATGAGTATGGACTTGCAATCAGGGGACAGAGCTGGCCATCTACCTCCCTTTCCATCCACGCTATTGGGAAATTGTGAGGATGTGGTAGAGCCTGGCAGGGCTTGACCTGAGGAGTGCGTCTATCCTGTCAGTCTCTCTCTCTACTGAGAGGCTGAGCAAGAAGGGACAGGAGTAACCCCAAAGGTTTGCCTCATCTTATCAGACTCCCTGTCTCACAAAGCACCCTGCATTCCTGATACTATGGCCTGCTTCCTTATTATCTATCTACATAACTATTGTTTTGCCTGAAAGATCCCCACCCATTCTATTCCTTTGATCTATCTTTTTTCTACCTTCAAGACCCTCCCTGCCTGCAGGGTGTTATTAGTTATCCTATCAGTTAAAACCCTGGCAACAGTTGCTAAGGAAGTTACCTTTCTCAGCCCCCTTTTGCCTTTCTCCACCCCTTTCCAAACCATGTCAAGCCATTTCCATTTCTGACTTGCCACTTCTGGGTCCAACCTTTAAATCCTGGGCTCCTTGATCAATAAAGAATCAAATTGCTTTGCCACCAGGAGCTCAGTTCGTGAGTCATCTCCCTCGTGTCACTGAGGGAGTAGCAGCCCAGGCTGGCTCTGGGTGCATTCTCTCCAACCCAGAAAATATGCACCTGGGAAGAGGCAGCCCCATGCTAGCCCGGCACCATGCTAGACAACCAGTCACCAACAGTGGGCGGTCAAGAATGGTTTGAGGGCCCAAGAGATAGCTCATCTGGTAGATGTCCCACCTTACGGTGTGTGAGGCCCCGAGTTCTAACTCCTACACCATCAGGAAGTACCATGGCTCTAGGTGGCACTGTGGTATCTCTCCTCATCTTTTTCTGTTTGAAATAAGCAGAAGTCAAAAAAAAAATTTTTTTTCATACCAGTGCAGAAAAAAAACTAGTTTGAACCAGTTCATGTAACTCACATTTTCTTTATGTCCCACTTCCCTCCCACTAAATTGCCCTGACTTTGTCCCTTGGGGGGTGGGAGGAGCATTCTAGGCTTTCTGTCTGAATCTGTGTGCCCAGACTTGTGTCTCATTGATGCCAATAAATACACCAAGTCTTTCAAATTGCCTCCCAGACGGCTTGTTCTATTTAGGAAAGCTCACTTGTTCATCTTTTTTTTTTTTTTTTTCTGGATAGAGACAGAGAGAAGTTGAGAGGGAAGGGAGAGAGAGAGAGACACCTGCAGCACTGTTTCACCACTTGTGAACCCAGGTCCTTGCGCACTGTAAAGTGTGCACTCTACCAAGTGAGCCGTTGCCCAGCCCCTGAATCTGCTGTGTTTGTGGCCACTCATCACTTCAGCAGGAAAAGGGTACTGATTCTGGAAGCAGAGAGGGTTTTGGGATTTGGCTCCGCTTTGACAAAGTATAAGTTTCCATACTCACTCTCTTTCTCTTACCTACTCCCCCCACCCACCCCCCATTAAATTTTTTAAAAATCGTGCAAAGTTGTCCAAGGGAGGCTATTGAGCAGTGATATCATGTGCAGAAGACCCAGAAATAAGAATAAATAAGTAAATAATTTTTTAAAAGGTCAGGGAGACAGCATCAAGATTCTGCAAAAGGCTTTCATGCCTGAGACTCTGAGGTCCCAGTTTCAAACCCTGGCACCACCATAAGCCAGAGCAGAGCAGAGAAGAGCAGTGCTTTAGCTAAAAGAATAAAATGAAGTAAATAAAATAATATAAATGGGGCCAGCTGGTGGTGCACCTGGTTAAGTTAAACATGTCATTACCATGAGCAAGGACCCAGGTCCAAGCCCTTGCTTTGGCACCTGAGGGAGGAGAGAGTTTATGAAGAAGTGAAACACTGCAGATATCTCCTTGTCTCTCTCCCTCTCTATCTCCCTCTTACCCTCTCAACTTCTCAGTCTTAACAAATAAAGAAAAAAACAAAGAAAGAATCAATGACTGTCAGGAGCCATGGATTCACCATGCAGGCATGGAGCCCCAGCAATAACCCTGGTGGTGGCAATAAATAATAATAATAATAATAATAATAATGACAAAAGGGTGGCACACCTGGTTGAACATTCACAGTACCATGTTCAAGGACCTGGCTTTAAGTACCCAGTCCCCATCGACAGGGATGAGGGAGAAGCTTCACTAGTGACAAAACAGTGCTGCAGGTATCTCCCTTTCTCCTTCTCCCTCTCGTTCTCTCCCTAGCTCCCTTTCCCTTCTTTTTTCTTACTGTCATGTCCAATAAATCAGTAGCCATGTAAATATATGTATATATGTACGTGTGGATGTGTGTATGTATTTTAATGGCATCCCTGCCTGTGTTTATACCAGAAAGATTTGCAGATGGAGTGTCAGCATAGTGAGGATCTTGAGAGCAGTGATGGTCAGAGGAGGATGTGAGGCAGAGGAGACTGCTCCAAGTCCCAGTGAAGTCAGCTGCTCATTATAACTGTGTTTGGAGCTTGGTAACCAAGTCCGCTGGGCGAAAGATTTCTCTTTAATTTTTATATTTTTCTATTTATCTTCCCTTTTGTTGCCCTTGCTTTTTTTATTGTTGTGGTGGTTATTAATGTTGTTGTTGTTGATGTCGTCGTTGTTGGATAGGACAGAGAGAAATGGAGAGAGGAGGGGAAGTCAGAGAGGGGGAGAGAAAGACAGACACCTGCAGACCTGCTTCACCGCCTGTGAAGCGACTCCCCTGCAGGTGGGGAGCTGGGGCTCGAACCTGGATCCTTACGCCGGTCCTTATGCTTTGTGCCACGTGCACTTAACCCACTGTGCTACTGCCCGACTCTCTGGAAAGCTTTCTTTTCATGTTCACACATCTGACAGGTGGCACACGCCCTGTCTAGAGAAGTTCAAACCAGCTCTTGAGCTTGTGTACATGACAGAGCTGTGAGTTACAATGAAAGCCCTGTGTCCGAGTTGAGACAGGCCGCGCTTTCTCTCTGTGGAGCGTAGAATAGTGAAGTGTGATGAGGTAAGATGCCTGCCTCCCAAAGACCTGGTTCCTGATCATTCATCAAAAAAAAAAAAAAAAAAAAACAGCGAGTTTGATGATCAAAGGGCCAAAGGGCTGGGTTGTATTTCTGTTCCACTGAAGAGCTGCATTTAGAATGAGTCCACACTCCCCACCACCCCCACTACCTCACTCTAAGGCCTCTTCATCATTTTCATTATTATCTGGCTTCTGTGGGCATGTGGGCCTGCCACACACTATGTCCACATGTAGTCTCTGTGGTGAAGGTTCAGTCTTTGATTATTTCTTGTGTGTGTGTGTGTGGTTTTTTAAATTTTTTTATTTTAATGTATTTATTTATAAAATGGAAACACTGACAAGACCATAGATAAGAGGGGTACAGTTCCTGCCACCAAAACTCCATATCCCATCCCCTTCCCTAATAGCTTTTCTATTGTTTAACCTTCTGGGAGTATGGACCTAGGGTCATTGAGGGTTGCAGAAGGTGGAAGGTCTGGCTTCTGTAATTGCTTCCCTGCTGAACATGGGCGTTGACAGGTTGATCCATACTCCCAGCCTGTCTCTTTCTTTCCCTAGTAGGGCAGAGCTCTGAGGAAGTGGAGTTCCAGGACATATTGGTGGGGTCGTCTGCCCAGGGAAGTCCAGTTGGCATCATGGTGGCATCTGGAACCTGGTGGCTGAAAAGGAGTTAACATATAAAGCCATAGAAATTGTTGATTAATCATGAACCTAAAGGCTGGAATATTGCAGATGAAGATTTGGGGTCTCCGTTTTGGAAATAGCTAGTAGGTCTATTTTAGGTATATTCTAAAGGGCCCATGACTTTATTAGTTTTTGCCTGAGCCTGGTCTCTGATATGCAGGCGGGCCCAGATTATTATTGTCTGGGGAGATGATGTCATGGCTGGAAAAGGGCCTAGGAAGCTGGATCAGGGAAGAGAGTAGCTCCCAAACATGGGGAAAAGTGTATAAATATTGTTGACTGTAAACCCCATCAATTTGATCTGGGGCCCATATTCAGCATCGGAGCCTGTGTGACCTCTGCATCTCTGTAGGTCCGAACTTGCATTCTGCGGCCATCAGTAGAAACTTTCTGAGTTGCACCAATTTCAGGACCCATCTTCTTCAGATGGTAGATAAGAGTATGATTATTTCTTTAGCTGGACATGAGGGGAGAGGAGAGGAGACCCAGGAGTGGCCCCTGAGCACCCTGGCCTGCTTCTTTGTCCTCTCCCACCTACCCCAGTCACTGGCCTCCCAGCTCAGAGGCCAGGCAGCACCTGCATTCACACAGCATCTGTCACTGCCTGGTGTCACAGTGCCACCCACCCAGGCAGCACTGAAGCCAGGCAGAATGCACACATCCTAGGCTCAAGATGAACTGCCCCTTCCTAGGCATCTCTGCCCTGATGTGCCAATTTCTGCTGTGGGCATGACAGTCAGGTGTAGAGGTGGACACTGTGAGGAGGAGAGGCAGGTGTGTCACTGCAGGGGACAAGTGTCCTGAGACAGGGAGGAAGTGGAAAAAGAAATTAAGGACAATCGTTTCTATCCAGGGGCATCAGAGAAAATCTCCCAGGATGTGGTTTCAGAATAGGTCTTCAGAAACTGAGCGCTTGGCTAGAGGAGTAGGGAAAGGTGTTCTCAAAGGAAACAGGAAGGATGCCAGCGCCACCGGCAGACGAGTGGTCAGTTCGCAGACAAAGCAGGTCCTACCCCTGTGGAGAGCAGTCTGGAGGACTCTCAGAAGGCTAGAAATAGACCTGCCTTATGACCCTGCAATTCCTCTCTTGGGGATATATCCTAAGGAACCAAACACATCCATCCAAAAATATTTGTGTATAGCTATGTCCATAGCAACACAATTTGTAGTAGCCAAACCTGGAAGCAACCCAGGTGTCCAACAACAGATGAGTGGCTGAGCAAGTTGTGGTCTATATACACAGTGGAATACTACCCAGCTATGAAAAACGGTGTATTCTGCAGCAGTTCTTATATTTACTGTTGACTGTAAAACATTAATCCCCCCATTAAAGAAATAATAATGATAATAATAATAGAATAGTGAATTCACCTTCTTCACCTTCTCTAGGATGGAGCTTGAAGGAATCCTGTGAAGTGAGATAATCTAGAAAGAGAAGGAGGAATATGGGAGGATCTCACTCATGGACAGAACTCGAACAAGAACAGGAAGAGGGAAACAACGTACAACTTGGACTGGGTTTGGTGTGTTGCACCAAAGCAAAGGACTCTGAGGAGAGTGGGGGAGCCTTCGATCTTACTGCCTGACGGTGAAACAGGAACTAAACTGGGTGTGAGAGTGTTTTGCAGACACCTATCATGGGGAGATAAGAAATTGTACCCTTGGGAGTTGGGCAGTAGCGCAGCGGGTTAAGAGCAGGTGGTGCAAAGCACAGTGACCGGCATAAGGATTCCAGTTTGATCCCCCAGCTCCCCACCTGCAGGGGAGTCAGTTCACAAGCGGTGAACAGGTGTCTCTTCCCCTCTCTGTCTCCCCCTCCTCTCTCCATTTCTCGCTCTCCTCTCAGTAACAACAATAATAACTACAACAGTAAAAATAAGGGCAACAAAAGGGACTAAATAAATAAATATTTAAAAAAAAGAAATTGTACCCTTGTGCCAACAACTGTCCTGTCAATCATTAACCTCCCAAAATTAAAAAGGGGGTGGGGTGGGGTGGGGTAGGGGTAGATAGCATAATGGTTATGCAAAGAAACTCTCATGCCTGTGACTCCCGGGTTCAATCCTACCACCACCACCACCATAAAGCAGAGCTGAGTAGTGCTCTGGAAAAGAGAGAGAGAGAGAGAGAGAGAGAGAGAGAGAGAGAGAGAAAGGAAGGATGGAAGGAAGGAAGGAAAGAAGGAAGGAAGGAAGGAAGGAAGGAAGGAAGGAAGGAAGGAAGGAAGGAAGGACCCAGAACTAAACACCATGAGTTAAGCCAAGAGTTAACCATTGGGTTAAGTCAAGAGTTTGGCCCCCTCCTGCACATCTTGCAATGTTACTACAGCCCTGTGACAGAACCCAGTGGCCAGTGTCAAGTTCTCTGTCACTCTGGGGAAGCTGGTGCGCCAAGGGGACAGGCATTTTCACCCAGGCCTGTGCTCCTCGCGCTGTCCCCTCCACACCTCTGCCAGGTGACAGACACACTGGCCCCACCCTAGGATGCAGCTGCCAGGGCTGATGATGCGATGACTCACCGGCCAGACCAGCCGGCCCCACGCTAATTAGATTCTCCCCTTCCAGAAGGAAGACATCCTGGGAAGAGAGGTCATCAGTGGGCAGGGGACATTGACAACCTGTGGAGGAAACAGCTCCCTACTCTGGGCTCTGACTCCACTGTGCAACTTTTCACCTCTGGCCCCCTGAGAAACCACTGCCATTCTTTGAAAAAAGAGATCAGTTCAATTTTTTAACTTGAGAGAGACAGAGAAATTGAGAGAGGAGGGAGGGAGTGGGAGAAAGAAAGAGAGACACCTGCAGCACTGCCCTTCCACTCCTGCAGGTGGGGACTGGGGACGTAAACCCAGGCCCCTGCATGTTGTAACGTGTACGCTCAACCAGGTGCCCCAATGCCATCATTTTAGCATCTGAGAAAGGTCAGAGAATTCCTCCAGTCTCGTGGTTGGCACTGGACAGGGCTGGGACCCAGAGCTGAATCAGTATCTTTCCCCCCGTCCCCCAGTCCAGCCCAGCCCCGGAGGTCCACCAGGTGACAGTGACCCGTGTGGAGCCCCCCTCCACCCACCCACCCACCATCAGTCATGGGAGGCTGGAGAGAAATAGCCATGTCTGTCCCAGCCACTAGATCACCAGACTCTGCGGTGACTGTGCCAAGCGTGGTGGCATGAGGGGAGCATGTGGTCTCTCTACACAGAGTAATTGGGGGACCGCCCTCGCCACTCACTCCTCTGTGGGCACTTCGGGATGGATTTGTTTGCAAAATGAATAGACGTGTTAGATCCCCTGTTACAGAGTGGGTGTCGCCTGAGCTGCCTTAAAGCAGAAAACGTCAAAGCAGAACCATCAGAAGTGGTGCAGTGGTTGAAGTGTGGTGCTGTCAGGCACGATGTCCTGAGTTTGATTCCCAGTCGTGCATGGACTGGGGTGATAGCTGATTCTCTTCTTCTCTCACCTCTGCTCTCTCACTAGTAAATAAATAAAATCTTTAAAAGTAATGATAGGGAGTCAGGCGGTAGCACAGCGGGTTAGGCGCACGGGGCGCAAAGCACAAGGACCAAGCATAAGGATCCGGGTTCAAGACCCGGCTCCCCATCTGCAGGGACGTCGTCTCTCAAGCGGTGAAGCAGGTCTGCAGGTGTCTGTCTTTCTCTCCCCCTCTCTGTCTTCCTCTCCTCTCTCCATTTCTCTCTATCCTATCCAGCAACGACAACATCAATACCAACAAAAATAACTACAATAAAAAAAAAAGACAAGGATGAAAAAATGGAATAAATAAATATTTTTTAAAAGTAATGATAACTGGATGGGGGTCAGGCAGTGGTGTACCTGATTAAGTGCCCACCATGTACAAGGACCCATGTTCAAGCCCCCAGCCCCCTCCTGCAGGGGGAAGTGGTAAAGCAGGTCTGTATCTATCTCTCTCTCTCTAGCTCTCTTTTTTGTACTTTTTATTATTGATTTAGTTTTGAACAGAGACAGAGAGAAACTGAGAGGACAGGGGAGAGATGGAGATGGAAAGAGACAGAGAGACACCTGCAGCCCTGCTTCATCACTCATGAAGCTTCCCTTCCTCAGGTGGGGACCAGGGACTTGAACCTGGGTCCTTGCACACCGTAATGTGTGTGCTTAACCAGGCATGCCACCACCTGGCCCCTTTCTCTCCCCTTCTGTATCTTCCCCTCCCCTCTCAATTTTTCTCCATCCTATCAAATAATAATAATGATGATAACGATAAAAATGGCTGTCAGGAGTGGTGGATTTGTCGTGTAGACACAGAGCCCCAGTGAAAACGCTGATGGCAGAAAATAAAAGCAAAATAGTGATGAGGCGCAGGGAACTCGCAGCACTCCATGTTATAAAGGTGCAGTTTCCAGATGAAATCACAAGTCCACACTCCCAGGACCCCCCAAACGGCAGCTCAGTGTTGACTTGGCAGCTCCCCCGCCCTGTCTGTGCAGAGCACCATGGCCCTTTGCTTCTGGGCCTCAGCAAGGCCAGGCAGAGGGTTCCCACCACCCAAGTGCCCTTTCAGAGGAGACTGCCTGACTAGCAGAACGGCTCCCTGGGGAGGGCGTGTGCCTTGCCTTGCACGTGACCCAGGTTCGAGGCCCGGCACCACACAGTCCTGAGACACTAGAGGAGACCTCGGTGCTGTGGTGTGTCTCCCCCTCTCTGTCTGTCTGTCTATCTGTGTATCTGAAAAAAACTCAACCCAGAGCAATGAAACTGTGTTTATACAAGGTTGGGTGAACAAAACAAACAAACAAAAATTTAGAAATCACCTAAATGAATCGTGAAAGAATCATATAAAGTACAATTTTAAAGAAGGACAAAGGTCCAGGTGGTGTACTTGGCTGAGCTCACACGTTCCAGTGCACAAGGGCCCAGGTTCAATCCCTCGGTCCCCACCTGCAGGGGGAAATTTTTGATAGTGGTGACTTAGGTCTGCAGGTGTCTCTCTCTCCTTCTTTATCTCCCCTTCCTCTGTGTCTCTATCCAATAAATAAAATAAATAAATAAATATAGTTTAAAACAGACAACAGTACTTTAAAAAAGAACAAAGCAATTATTTATGAACAGGTGTGAAGAAAATATACTACTCAGCTATTAAAAATGGTGAATTTTTTATCGTTACCTCCTCTTGAATGGAGTTTGAAGGAATCGTGTGAAGTGAGCTCAGCCGGAAAGAGAAGGATGAATATGGGGATGATCTCACTCATGGACAGAAGTTGAGAAATAAGAACAGAAGGGGAAAACACAAAACAGAACTTGGCCTGAGTTTGGTGGGTTGCACCAAAGTAAAGGGCTCTGGGGAGCTTTCAGGTCCTGGTGTCTGATGATGCAGGAGGACGTAGGCTGGGGGTGAGAAAACAGAGAAATTTGCAGAAAACAGAGAAATTTTACACGTGGACCAACTACCGTACTCACTATTGACTATAAACTATTCATTCCTCCCCCAAAAAATATTGCCCAGAGAAGCACACTATCACACATCATGTGAAGCCCAGTGCACAATTACATGCTTAAACAGGTATACTGCATGCATGTGGAGTGCTCCCCGCAATGGCCTTGCTGGTTCCTGATGGGGAAGTGGTGGGGTGCAGGGAACAGGACTCCGGGAAGGCACTTCAAATCTAGCCTGCGTGCGGAAATTGTCCGTTTTATAAACACATCCAATTCTAGAGAGCACTCTCACCACTGGGAGAGAGGCCCATTTGTGATTTATTCCTCCAGGCCAGACGGGAACCTTTTTAATGGTCTCCCAAATAAATCCAATTAATTTTTATTCTCGTTTAATGATTCCAAATTAAGCCAGTGCCAGCAAGGCGGTGGGGAGAGGAGGGGGTCAGCCCAGCAGATAGTTCCTCCAGATGCAATGTCTGTCTGTCCCCCCCCCCACTCTGTCCATATCCAGCAGGATTAACCCTTCCTTCCCCATCACTCCCCCCAAAGCTATACGTGCTCGAGTTCAAGCCCCAAAGTGTGGCAGGGAGGCCTTCACCAGGGAATCTGGCGGGAGGATTTGGAGGGGTAGGGGCTCCCAGACAGGCCCTGAGGTTGGACAGAGGTGACCTGGAATCCTGGTCTTACCATGGCTCTTCACCTCCCCAACCCCACAGAGGTAACCACCTCCCCAAGGCCCTGGCTCCCATTCTGCATCACCTGACGGTTGGCAGGTGGGTGCTATGTCAGAGCCAATGAGATGCTTTCTGCTCCACGGCTTCATGTTTTCTGAGCATCTGTGGCTCCCTGGGCACCAGGCAGGGCTCTGGGACTCAGCAGGGAGCATGCTCACTGGTCTTGAGGTTGCTGTCACTGTGTGCTGCTTTGGGATGCAGAGAGAGAGAGAGAGAGAGAGAGAGAGAGAGAGGAGACAGAGCCCAGGCTGGGAAGCAGAACCAAGGGCTATGAGCAGGAGCCGGGCTGGCCTGGGGCGTGTTCTGTCTCCTGTGGACAGTGTAGCTTCCACACCCCTGGGTGCTGGTTGGCAATGCTTAGCTGCCTCCCCCCGCCACACACACACACGGGGGGGGGGGGGGTGAGGGCAAAGGGGTAGAACTAGAGGCATGTGGACTTAAGGTCTGCCCTTCCCCACAGATCAGATCCTCCTTCTCAAAGACATAATCTCAAAAGCCCTCTCCATGCTGCCTGGTGCACTCACCTGGGAATGAGTGAAAAAAAAAACTTGCCGTATTTGGTGTGTGCGTGTGCGTGTGTGTGAAAGATTTATACTCTCTCACAGCTCTTTTTAAAAAATATTTATTTTAATGAGGGAAATACAGAGAGAGACACAGACAGACACCAGGACACCGCTCAGCTCTGGCGTATGGTGGTGCCAGGGATCTCACCTGGGAGGTCAGAGCCTCTAGCAGGAAAGTCTTTGCAGACCCCTGATGCGGTGGGTCGCCCAGCCCTCTCTCCTACAACTCACTGTCTAAACACTGCAAACATGGGTTCTGTTCTGATTCTGGCTTGCTTTCTTGGGGGGGGGAGGGGGTTTAGCTTCCTCCACTCTGATTGGAGGGACCCTAAGCCAGCTAATCTTAGGGTGCACAGCTTTGAGGAAAGAGGTGCAGTGTGTTGAGTCCCAGATGCTGGGAGCCATAAGTCCTGGGGAGAGCCAGTCCCTGTGCTGCCAGTGTGTGGGCAGACGACAGCTGACAGCTGGAGCAACATGAAGGGGTCCACAGCCAGGGCACGGGGGCTGGGCCGGGTGCAGGGGCCTGGCTGGAAGCCTCCTTGCTGACCCAGGGTGTGGCTTGGCGTCCTGGGGGAGCCACAGCTGAAACTGTCACAGGCACCTTGGATAAGTGCTCTCTGTGTCCTGCTACCCTGGTGCCCTGGATTCAAATCCTTGTCCTGACAGTTGTGAGGACCAGTGTGGGGGTGGGGTGGGGGGGGGTGAGGGCCTGTACCAATCACTCAGTCTCAGCTTTTCCAGAGTCAAAAAAAAAAAGTGGGTGGTTGCCTGGGGGTTCTAAAACTTTAAACTCAACTCCCTGTGGGTGGTAGTTATTAGCACATACTTCTCAGCCACCCTGGAAGTGTTAAATAGAGCCTTGGGGAGTTCATCTAAATAATCAGCTTCCAGGGTGCCTCCTGGGGGTAAGCTAGAACCTGCCTGGGCTGCTCAGAGAAGCCTCCAAGATTTGGCTGTGTGTGTGTGTGTGTGTGTGTGTGTGTGTGTGTGTGTGTGTGTGTGCGCGCTAGGATGGTGACAAGATCACCCTATCCTGTAGGGGCTCATGGGAAAGGAACTTCTGGGATCATAAGCCCTTTTGGGTTCAAGGGATCTTTTTTCTTCTTCTTTCTTTTTCTTTTTATTGGTTCAGTTATGATCGACGAGTCTATGGGTTGAGAAAGGCATAATTCAGGGCGGAGGGTAGATAGCATAATGGTTATGCAAACAGACTCTCATGCCTGAGGCTCCAAAATCCCAGGTTTAATCCCCTGTACCACCATAAACCAGAGCTGAACAGCGCTCTGGGATAAAAAGAGAGAGAGGGAGAAAGGTACAATTCCACACAGTTCCCACCACCAGAGTTCCATGTCTCTTCCTCTGTTCTTTGTCCCTCTGGGAGTATGAACCAAAGATATTTATGGGGTGCAAAAGGCAGGAAGTCTGACTTCTGTAATTGCTTTTCTGGTTGGACATGGGTGTTGGTAGGCAGATCATACTCCCAGCCTGTTTCTACCCTTCCCTAGTGGGGTAGAGCTCTGGGGAGGTGAGGCTCCAGGACACATTTGGTGAGGTCGTCTGCCCAGGGAAGTCAGGTTGGTGTCATAGTAGCATCTGCAACTTAGTGGCTGAAAAGCATTAAGATATAAAGCAGAATGATCTGTTTAACAACCAAGAACTTATCTGGGTTATGTCTTAGGGCTGTCACAAGCTTAGCAAGTGATATGCAGGTATATATAATATCCTTTTTCCTAGTTCAAACTTCATCCACCCAACAGTTCTTGGAAAAAAGCTTGTCTGTCTAAAAAGGCACAGGAGAGGTTCCTGTTCTGATTATTTCTTTTGGTCTGGAGAACATTACTTATCCTGGGTCCTGCGTTTAATAAGGTGGGGGAATCACTTGGTTTACCCCACAGGAAAAGTAATCCGAGGGGATGTGAGTGACAGGTGTAGCCAAGGGTCAGGCAACACTGGGTAAAAGCAAGGTGATGTCTTACCCGGTAGAGCGCACACACTACCATGAACTAAGGATCAAGCCTGCAGTCCCCACCTGCAGGAGGAAGCTTCATGAGCAGAGGAGCAGAGCTGCAGGTGTCTCTTCTATCGCCCTCTCTCTCTCTTACAACCTTAAACCCTCCAAAAGCTGCTAGGGTTTCTCTACAGCAGAAGCCAACGAGGTTGCATGTCACCCAGCTCTACTGCACCCCCTGGCCTATCTGTACCACCCCAGCCCCCCGACACACACACACACACACACACACACCTCTCTCCATCCGCCCCCCCCCACTGCCCAGGTGGGGCTCTTTGATATTCCAGCTGTGTAACCTTAGAAGACTGACTTCCTCATCTGAGTCTGTTTAACTGCAAAACCAGGATAATAGGGGCCGGGTGACGGCGCACCTAGTCTTGAGCACACAGTTTAAAGCACAAGGACCCAGGTTTCAGCCCCCAGTCCCCACCTGCAGGGGGAAAGCTTTGTGAGTGTTGAAGCAGGGTTACAGGTGTCTCTCTTCCTGTCTATCTCTTCCTTCCCTCTCAATTTCTGGCTGTCTCCATTCAATAAATAATTAAAGACAATATAAAAAAATAATAGCAAAATGGGGATCAGAGGCCTCACCTCAAAAGGTCCTTGAAAGAAAAGATGAGCACATAGTCATAGGCCAGAGAAATCATGCACATAGTAGGTCTCAGCTGCCCACTCCCAGTCAAGGGAGCTGGGTCCTTCTTGAGGGATCCCTTGGTCTGACAGTTGAGGCCCTGGGCTGTCTTCTTGCTCTCTCACTCTCTCTCTCTCACTGTGGGGGCTGCTGGGACACCATTTTTTGCCCTGAGATGTCTCCCCTGTCCCCAGAGCTCTTCCTCCACCCTGGAGTCAGGCAGAGCTCACAGGACAGGACCCAGGAAGGTAGGTCACCTCCTGGCTCTTCCGGGCAGCCTGGTGGGTCTCTCTATGTTGGGAACCAGCCAAGGCTCTCCTCCCCTCCCCTCCCTGTCCCCTGGCATTTGGACTCACACATTTGGAAGGAGTTTGTCATCTGTGAGGAAGCTGGGGAGGTGACAGTGTAATCAGAGATGGTGGGTTAGCTGGCATCTGCAGAATTCTGCAGGGTGGGGTGCCTGGGGCATGCGCCCTCCACCAGGCTGCTCCCCATCTCCTGGGGAGTTGGGGTCTGCATGCATATTAATGCAAACGGGGTCCCTGTCCAGAGGACCAGTGCCCCACTCATCACCCCTAAACAGGCCCTAAACCTGCATCTCCCCCGCCCATCTGCCCATCCCACCCGCCTTTGCAGCCAACCCACCGCCTCCCTGCTGATTGGCAGCTCTCATCCTCCTCCCCCGCCCCCGCCCCGCCCGCGCCTGGCCGGTTCCCATGGCAACCGGAAGCTCTCCCTTCATTGGAGGCGGCAACAAAGAGGCAAGTGTCAGCAGCTGAGAGGGTAGCGCTGCCGCTGCAGGGCCCTCTATGTCGCATTTCTTTTCTTTTCTTTTTTTCTTTCCTCTTCAATAAAATATATAAACCTTTGCAGTGCCTGGAACCAATGAAGGTTTGTTGTTTTTTTTTTTTTAAAAAAAAAAGAAAGCCCAAAGGAATGAAAGGTGTCTCCACACTCAGTCTGGGACTGGGGATGAGCCCACAAGGTTGGAACAAAAGCCTTAGCCCAGGTCCTCAGATGGGTCTTGGGGTGTGTCACAGACCTCAGAACCTGTGAATCTTTTCTCCCCATTCACACCCCTCTCCCCATACCAATGGCTTCACAAAAAGTTCTCCTGACCTCCTCTCCTGCAGATGGGGAAACTGAGTCTCAGATAGGACAGCAGATGGTAGGGAGGGACCCACAGCCCAGCTCAGCCCTACAGAGGGCCCCCCAAACCTCTCTCCTGGAAAGAAGTCAACTTGTTAAAGCAGAAAGCCAGTGTCACATTAGCTTTGCAGGAAGGGACATCCTGACCTGCAGTGAGCACCAGACCTTACTCCAACCCACATCCCACCCAGTATTTATACAGGTGCGGGGAGGAGTAGAGGGGGGGAGGAGTAGAGGGGGGAGGAGTAGAGGGACAGGAGCTAAGGGGTCAGCAGGGAGGGGTCTGAGGTGCTGTAAGTAACAGCCAATTAAAATGAATTGTCAAGGGGCCAGGTGGTAGTGCACTTGGTTGAGCACACATGTTACAATGCACAAGGACCCAGGTTCAAGCCCCCAGTCCCCACCTGCAAGGGGAAAGCGTTGTGAGCAATGAAGCAGGGATGCAGGTGTCTCTCTGTCTCTCTCCTCTATCTTCCCTTTCTCTCTCGATTTCTGGCTGTCTCTGTCCAATAACTATAGTAAAAAAATGTTAAAGAAAGACTTTAAAAATTGTCAAGGCGGGAGTCAGGCAGTAGTGCAGCGGGTTAGGCGCACGTGGCACAAAGCGCAAGGACGGGTGTAAGGTTCTGGGTTCGAATCCCCGGCTCCCCACCTGCAGGGGGGGTCACTTCACAGGCGGTGAAGCAGGTCTGCAAGTGTCTTTCTCTCCCCTTCTCTGTCTTCCCCTTCTCTCTCTATTTCTCTGTGTCCTATCCAACAACGACACCATCAATAACAACAACAATAATAACCACAACAATAAAACAACAAGGGCAACAAAAAGGGAATAAATAAATAAATATTTTTAAAAATTGTCAAGGCAAGAGATAAGGGTTTGAAGTAAGGTGTGTATTCTTTTGCAAAAGGGTATGCAGGCAAGGGGCCAGGTGGTGGTGTACCTGCTTGAACACACATATTACCATGTGCAAGAACCAGGGTTTGAGCTGCCCCCTAACCCCCGCTCCCCACCTGCAGAGGGGTACACCTCAGGAGCAGTGAAGCGGGTTTGCAGATGTGTCTCTTTCTCTCCCCCTCTACCTTTCTTTTCCTTCTTGGCTTCTCTCTGCCCTTATTAAATAAAATAACAAAAATTACATAGAATGTGGAGGGAGGGCACTGAGGCAACAGAATGGTACTTGGACAGCAATGTAACCTCCACTCCCTTCTCTCTTCTCATCCCTGATGTGCGGCTGTCCCATCTGCCGTTGGGGCTGGCTTCAGGGCTCACAGTCTTCTTGTTGGAGAATTAGCAAGCACTGCAAATATTATCTGAGCCTAAAGAATGTAGAACTTGGGGGGGGGGGGCTGGGTACTAGCACACCAGGTTAAGTGCACGTGGTTGAAACACAAAGACTGGCACAAGGATCCCAGTTCCAGCCCCGGGCTCTCCACCTGCAGAGGGGTGGGGGGGGGGGTTGCTTCACAAGTGGTAAAGCAGGTCTGCAGTTGCCTTTCTATCTTCCCCTCCCCTCTCACCTTCTCTCTGTCTCCTATGTAAAGAACAACAACAACAACAAAAAATGGTCACAGAAGCAGTAAATTCATAGCACTGGCACCAAGCCCCAGTGATAACTGGAGGCAATAAATAAAGAAAGAAAGAAAGAAAAGAATGTGGAACTTGGGGACGCAGGTGGCAATAGATAATAACAATTGACTGCAGTGTCTGCTGTAGACAGTTGTGCTGTTTCTGCCCCCTGCACGAAAGCTGGAGATCTGGCTTCCTCCTGGATCCACCCAGGTCCTTTGGAAACCAATCCCCCAGCCTACCTCCACAGCCTGTCTGACACTGCAGATCTCAGCAAGAGTGGATGACGGTGACCACATCTCCCGTCACTATCCTGGTGGCACAACCATGCCTGGTTCAGGGAGCGAAGGAAGCACACTGGAGACCACTACGGTGCACTCGAACCCCGGCCCCCAGGTGTCCAGCAGGCACTGTCCCGCTCTCTGGAAGCTGGGTGCCTTGACTGGCCTCCATCTTGGTCTCCCCCACCTCCATCTGCTACCTCCCCCCACCTCCCTTCAAAGAGAACGTGGCCTGACCCTCTTTGACTAGGCAGTGCTCAGCTCCTGTGAAAACACAGCATTCAGGGCTGGCAAAAAAAGGAGCTCACTTGAACAGTGCACTGCTTTGCCATGTGAGCGACCCAGGTTCGAGCCCAGCCTCCACTGCATTGAAGAAAGCCTTGGTCTCTTTCAGTCTCTCTGCCTCTCTGTCTTCTCTGTCTCTATCGAAACATAACAGACCAAAGAGGGGCCTGGTGATGGCACACCCAGTTAAGCGCACATACCATAAAGCGCAAAGACCTGTGCAAGGATCCAGGTTCAAGCCCTCACCTGCAGGAGGGATGCCTCACAAGTGGTGAAGCAGGTCGGCAGGTGTCTCTCTCTATCTCTCTGTCTCTCTCTCTTTGTCTCTCTCTCTCTCTCCAACTCCTCTGTCGGTTTCTCTCTGTCCTATCCAATAAGATGGGAAAAAATGGCCTCAGGAGCAGTGGATTTGTAGTGCCGGCACCCAGCAATAACCTTGGAGGCAAAAAGAAAAAAAGATAAGAAAAGGAAAATCCAGCCAACCTATGACATTCGTTAACTGTGAAGGCCTCCTTGGCTCCCTTAAATCCCTTAGCGATGCACCCCACCCACAAATGGGGAGCTGCTCAGAGTGGGATTTCCACGGCCTGGAAGACTTGCAGAAAGGAGGGTGGGGGACAAAAATGCCATAACAATAATAATAATAATAATAATAAAGGTTCACTAGAGAATATGAAGGGTCAGCGGGTTGGGCTTCTCCAAGCCTGAGCCACGGTGGCGTTCCCATTGGATGGGCTTGTTATTGTAAAAGGCAGTAGCCTTGAAATTCCCTTTTTATGCAGTTGTTTGTTAAGTGCTTTTAGTATGAGTTGCGTGTAGTATGAGGTGGAAAATTCCTTGCCCTTTTCCCTTTGAAGAACAGGACTAATCAGTGAAGGTTATCGGGTGTTTTACAGAAGTTCTGTGTGAGGGCTAGCCTTATCAGGACCTCTGCACAGCCCCAGCAGTATACTGGTCGCCAGATGGCCTGGTATGATGGTAGGGGGATGTGAGGACCTAATACCTGGTCAAGTCTTATTGGTTGTCTGGTTTTGCAAGGTTTGAAATTAGCCCGTGTTTTGCTTTGTATGGACCCCGCTTTTTGCTAAGTTTGAAATGATTGGATTTTGTGTTTGCTATAGCCTGTTATTGGATGTAGGTTGATAAGGTGATGTGCTCCCCCTCCCTGAGTGTAGTCTGAATTCCTATAAGTTGTGTGGCTTGAGCCCTGTTTGGGGTCGAGCTTGGTAGACTAACAGCAGTCACCATGTTGGCCCGGATTGCAATTTGTCAATAAACATCTTTGCTTCCTTGCAGTGGATGGTGGTTTGATTTATGCTCGCTAACAGTTATCAGGCCCAGAGGACATCTCCTCACCTGCCTGGGTTTGCCTCTGGCATTGAAGGGCTGTCTTGGGGGTGGGGGTAACCACAGACCTCCCCCCCACCAGGAGTCACTACAGAGCACGGGAGTCCCCTTGACAGTCCTTCCCTGGGCCCAGTCTCCGTGGAGGTGTCTCTTATGAAAGTTCACGCTGGTTCAGCTGTGGCTTCCCCAAGCACCCTGCCACCCCCACCCTCCCAAAGAAATGAGTCAGCCACCGGCCAGGCTGGGCAGCACCACCCACTGCTCCCTCCTACCTCCTTTCCTTGACTGAAGTTGATTGATTGCTCAGCCCGAGCAGAGAAGAGTCACTGAAACTCCTACCTGAACTCCCAGCATCAAGTGTCCTCTCCTCCCTCCCTGAGATCCCATCCTCCCTGATGGCTGGTTCCTCCTGGGAGACTCCTCCCTCACTCCTCACTCCACAGTTTCCTGAGGATACTGTTCTTTTTTAATTTTTATTTATTATTTTATTGGCGGATTAATGTTTTAGAGTTGACAATAAATACAATAGATTGTACATGCATAACATTTCCCAGTTTTCCATATAACAATACAACCCCCACTAGGTCCTCTGTCATCCTTCATGGACCTGTATTCTCCCCACCCACCCACCCCAGAGTCTTTTACTTTGGTGCAATACGCCAATTCCAGTTCAGGTTCTGCTTGTGTTTTCTCTTCTGATCTTGTTTTTCAACTTCTGGCAGAGAGTGAGATCATCCCATATTCATCCTTCTGTTTCTGACTTATTTCACTTAACATGAATTGTTCAAGGTCCATCCAAGACGGGCTGAAAATGGTGAAGTCACCATCTTTAATAGCTGAGTAGTATTCCATTGTGTATATAGATCACAACTTGCTCAGCCACCCATCTGTTGTTGGACACCTGGGTTGCTTCCAGGTTTTGGCTATTACAAATTGTGCTTCTGTGTACATAGGTCTACGCAGATCTTTTTGGATGGGTGTGTTGGGTTCCTTAGGATATAGCCCCAGGAGAGGAATTACAGGGACATGGGGCAGGTCCACTTCTAGCCTTGTGAGAGTCTCCAGACTGCTCGAGGAGACCCATTCTCTTCTTTCACCTCTGTCCCACAAGTGCTGGGCTGTGATGCAGACCTGCTTCACCGCTTGTAAAGTGACCCCCCCCCCCCCGAAGGTGGGGAGCCAGGGGCTCGAACTGGGATTCTTGCACAGGTCCTTATGTTTCTATGTGCACTTAACCCGCTGCACCACCGCCCAGCCCTCAGTCTTTGGAGCCTTCAACGTGTGCACTCTGCTGGGTGAGCAACCACCAAGCAATGCTCGGCAACTTTCCAAAAGTTTATACACACACACACACACACACACACACACACACACCCCTCAGACAATGACCTATGCAAATGTAACTTAGCTTTAAGCTCAGCCCACAGGAGACACTCTGGGAGGGTTGCTTTTCAATCTGAAAATCTCTTTGCAGCTGTGGGAAGCTACTCCCCATAGTATCTGCAGGGCTGGGGTGACCCTGGGGCAAGGGCCAGGCTCAGAGCTGCCTGGCCTGAACCTTCACTAAGCTTCTGGTCTCACCTTGGTTAAACAGTCTTAGACATCTCCAGCCAAGCCACTTACTTAAAGAAGTATCCATGGCCTTAGATGCCTTCATTAGAAAGCCAGGAAGGCTGGCGAGGAAAGGACTAAGCTGGCATTTCAAAGAGGCAGGAAAGAAAACAGAGCTCACTACCTCGACCTGAGCAAGCAATTAAGAAAGGTAACAGCAGGCATTAATAGAATGCAGGCAGGGCTAGATAGCATAATGGTTATGCAAAGAGACTCAGCCCTGAGGCTCCTACATCTCAGGTTCAATTCCCTGCTCTGGTAAATAATAATAATAATAATAGAATGCAGAAGCAAAGCAAAATCAATAGATTGAACCAAGACAGCCAAAGACAGTCCTGTGAAAAGACCAATATAGGACAATTTTATGACAACTTATATCAGAGAAACTCAGGATTAGAGAGAGGGCGAGAAAAACTGTAGATCAGAATACTATGAGAGATGGGGCTAGGAATTCTAGATGTACCTTAATATCAGTGGATGTAAACATCGAAATGAAATCAATCACTTCTCAGGAAAACAAAATTTAAAATGCTTCAAGAATCACCAGAAAATTTAAATAGAACAATAAATATATAAGAAATTTATAAGTAGCTAAACACTCAGCCCATAAAAAGAAAATAAACTTGCTTGGTTTATGAAGAAGCCCACCAAGTTGTCAAAAAAAAAAAAAAAACCAGATGTTGTCTGTTGGATAAAACTTCCCGGAACACAGAATGAGGCATAAACCACCTCTACTTAGTCTCCCAGCAACATCAAACTAGAAAGAAGAAGATGAGAACAAGGGAGGGGGAGAAATAGTTAGTCATATTTAAAAACAGACACACAAATCACTAATAAATCGTTAACAAATCAAATCTAATGGCGCCAAGGATATTTTGCGATTCAAATCAGAAAAAAAAATCAACCATCATGTTTCAGTATTTTAACAGATAATTAAATGAAATATATGCCTTCCAGTGGGTGTTTCTAAAACACAAAATAAAATGAATTTTTTTTTCTTCTGAAATGGCCCGATTCTCAATTTTTAAAAGCATTTTTAAAATTTTATTAATAAAGTGAGGCAACCAGACCATGATACCTGCATTTCTGGGGATTGAACTTGGGACCTCACATGTCCAAGTCCTATGTGCTATGCACTTAGCCACCTCCCAGGCTACCTAACAGTTGACGTTCAACCCACAGCAGAAACAACCAGAGAACTGCAAACACACTCTCTCTAGGACTTGAGCAGGTGAAGATGCTTTCTCTATCACCCTATTGGACAGCACGATACCATGTCCCAACCAGTGCAACAAGGGAAGAAAGACAAGGAGCAGGGCTGGCAGTGACACACTTGGTTGAACACACACATCACCATGGACAAGGACCTGGGTTCAAGCCCCCAGTCCCCACCTGTAGGGGAGGAAGCTTTACAAGCGGTGAAACAGTTCTGCAGGTGTCTCTCTTTTGCTCTCCCCCTCTACGTTTCTCCTTTTTTTCTCATTTTCTCTGCCTCTGTAATAATAATAATAATAATAATAAGCCAACAGGAGTGGTGGATTTGTTGTATGGGCACCAATCCCCAACTCTAACCTTAATGACTGAAAAAAGAAAAAGATAGGAAGGAAGGAAGGAAGGAAGGAAGGAAGGAAGGAAGGAAGGAAGGAAGGAAGGATAAATGGAAGGGGGAAAGAAAGGGAGAAAGAAAGAAAGAAAGAAAGAAAGAAAAAAAGAAAGAAAGAAAGAAAGAAAGAAAGGAAGAGATAAAACAAAGGAGTAAAATTACAAAAAAAAAGTTGTCATTATACAAAGACACAATTTGGGGCAGAGGAGATAGCATAGTGGTTATGCAAACAGACACTCATGCCTGAGGCTCTGAGGTCTCAGGTTCAATCCCCGACTCCATCGTAAAGAGCTGAGCAGTGCTCTGATACAAAAAAAAAAAAAAACTACTACAAAACACACAATTATTGCAAGTCAGGCGGTAGCGCAGCGGGTTAAGCACACGTGGCACAAAGCACAAGAACTGGCAAAAGGATCCCGGTTCGAGCCCCTGGCTCTCCACCTGCAGGGGAGTCAAGGCGGTGAAGCAGGTCTGCAGGTGTCTGTCTTTCTCTCCCCCTCTGTCTTCCCCTCTTCTCTCCATTTCTCTCTGTCCTATCCAACAACGAACGACATCAATAACAACAGCAATAATAACTACAACAACAATAAAAAACAAGGGCAACAAAAGGGAAAATAAATAAAAACAACAACACACAATTATTATCTCCAAAGAAAGCTAGCTAATAAAAATCAGAGAATAATACAGTAATATTAACACTGGTGGAATATGAACATTGAGTCTACACAACATTAACAATTCAATCAATTCATTTATTATATAATGATCAGTTCTAAACTGTAATTAAAATTCCCATTCATAGCAAAAATGAAGAAATTCACAATATCTGAGAGTAAAACTGATAACATTTGCTTGAGACCCGTAGGACATCAGTTATTAAGTCCGACGAGATGAACATTAATAATACAAGCTCGAAGCAGCAGAGGAAGGTGTCTGTTCTGGCCACTCAATTTGCAGCAAAATTCTTTTTTTTTTATTTCTTTATCAGGGAATTAATGCTTTAAAGTTAACAGTAAATTCAGTAGTTTGTACATGCATAACATTTCCCAGTTTTCCATATAACAATACAACCCCCACTAGGTCCTCTGTCATCCTTCTTGCATCTGTATTCTCCCCACCACCCCACCCACCCCAGAGTCTTTTACTTTGGTGCAATAAGCCAATTCCAGTTCAGGTTCTACTTATGTTTTCTCTTCTGATCTTGTTTTTCAACTTCTGCCTGAGAGTGAGATCATCCCATATTCATCCTTCTGTTTCTGACTTATTTCACTTAACATGAATTTTTCAAGGTCCATCCAAGACGGGCTGAAAATGGTGAAGTCACCATTTTTTATACCTGAGTAGTATTCCATTGTGTATATAGATCACAACTTGCTCAGCCACTCATCTGTTGTTGGACACCTGGGTTGCTTCCAGGTTTTGGCTACTACAAATTATGTTGCAGCATAATCCTTGCCATAAATTCTTGCCACACAATTCCACCGAACCCTGATCATAACTGAAGCACAGATTTTAATCAAATGTCACCAGCAATTCTGAACTTGACTTTAAAAATGCGTGAAATCCACTAAGGAACGTCTCACCGAGGAAAACAATTCAGAACTGGCCATCTCACATGTAAAATCTCACTGTAGAGCTGCCGTCATAAAAGTGTGTTGATCAACTCATTAAAAAAAAAAAAAAATCCGTGGGTAAAGTGGTAGTGTATCAGGTTGAGCGCACCTGGCAGGAAGCACAAGGACCGGCATAAGGATCCCGGTTTGAGCCCCTGGCTCCCTACCTGCAGAGGGGTCGCTTTGCAAGAGGTGAAGCAGGTCTGCAGGTGTCTTTCTCTCCCCGCTCTGTCTTCTCCTCTTCTCTTGATATTACTCTGTCCTGTCCAACAACAATAGCAACAATGGTAACAATAACAATATAACAACAACAAGGGCGACAAAATGGAAAAAATGGCCTCCAGGAGCAGTGGATTCATAGTGCAGGCACCAAGCCCCAGCAATAATTCTGGAGGCCAAAAAAAAAAAAAAAAAAAATCAAGGGCCAGGTGTAACCACACCGGGTTAAACGCACATGGCAAGAACCTCAGTAAGAATCCAGGTTTCTACAAGGCAGGGCTTTTTGTTCTGACAACTTGCAGGGTCTACTCAATAAAAAAAAAATGTTTTTTTTTTCTTAGTAGGAAAATGTAAGAATGATCACTGAAATTTCACCAGATGTAATCATAAAAACAAAACAGGAAAGTTACGGACATAAAACGATTCCCAATGCTTACTGTCAAGTGGGGCAGGCGATGTGCATTCTGCAACTCTGCTTCTGATGTCTGACTGTAGATGCTTAGAGAATCGCTGGGAAGATGGGT
This sequence comes from Erinaceus europaeus, assembly GCF_950295315.1. NCBI lineage: Eukaryota > Metazoa > Chordata > Mammalia > Eulipotyphla > Erinaceidae > Erinaceus > Erinaceus europaeus. The sequence goes on along the minus strand of NC_080170.1, from coordinate 8,881,857 downwards.
GTGGAAGCTTCCAGTGGCCAGTGTGATGGAGAAATTGAAATAAGGAGGAGAAGGTAGGAAGAAAAGGTTCTCCGCTCTGTGTTCTGGATTATATTAATCTTTCACACTGAAAATGTATTTGGTTTTACGCCTCTGACAGTAATGGTTCAGAAAGAGAATCCAATAGGACACTAGATCCTGGGTACCTGTGAAGCTTTGGGAGCTGGGGGACCTTGCTGAGCTCCCCTCTGCAGGCTCGGGGTTGGCCCTCAGGCTCAGCCCCTTCTCCCTTGAACTTGACCTTCCTTCACAGAATCATCTCAGCTCTCTCTGGGTTGGGTTCTCCATTCCTCTGCTTTCTGTTCTGATCTTCCTTAGTCTGGTTCAACACTCCATTCTGATGCTGGCTTATCCAACCCATTGAAAGGGGGTGCGGGGGACATTCAGGAGAGCCCCCTAGTTTGTGGCCTTTTTCGTCCCCGGCACCAAGAACCCTGCCTGCCTGCTAGCTACTGGATGAATTCAGGGTGTCACCTGGCCTCTCTTTCATCTAGCATATGGGCTCAAGGTCACATTTTCTCTCTCTTTGTAAATTGTAATCTTCATTTATTTACTGGATAGAGACAGCCAAAAATCTGAGAGGGAAGGAGATAGGGAGGGAGAGAAACAGAGAGATAACCGCAATACTGCTTCACCACCCACAGAACTTTCCCCCTACAGGTGGGAACCCAGGGACTCAAACCCGGCTCCTTGTGCATTATAACATATGCACATATAACCCGGTGTACCATCACCACCGGACCCTGACATTCTCTTAAGAGACTTGGTCCCTAGGAACTGTAGCCTCCAAGGCCTTGGCACAGCCAAATGCAGAGACTGATGGTTGAGTCTCAGAAAAACCAGTACCTCCTCTGGTATGTGCGATACCGGGGATTGAACTCAGGACTCCAAGCTTGCAAGTCCTGGGCTCCACCACTGAGTCATCTCCAAGACCACATTGGTGACTAGACCTCAGACCTGGGTGGTGTTCTGGCTCCTGACCTCCTTGTGGGGGTTAGACACATAACCGGGCAGGCATATCACACGTCACATGTCTCCTCCCTAGAAGTTTCAATCACTCTCAATTGCTTTCCGTTTTCATCTGTTATGCAGAGTTGCAGCCTTGATGCTGAGAAATTGTGCAGACGCAGTCACATCTGCCATGTTGTCCCCTCAGGCTACTGCTAGTTCCCGCGAGAGTTGGGGCATTCTCCGAGCGTCTGTTCCGCCATGTTGTGCCCTCAAGGCATTGTCAATTCCCTGCGATATTTGGAGTGCTTTGGTTACTCCTCCCCCTTCCCATTCTCATGAGAGTTATTATCCTATCCTGGAGTGCTATGGTTACTCCTCCCCCTTCCCATTCTCACGAGAGCTATTCCCATAAAAGCCCTTCTTCTTCCGCACCTCTCTCTCTTGCCCGCCTTTCACTTGGGTGATTAGAAGCAGGGAAGGTTGCTGCACGAGGCAGACATTTTTGCTACTTCCACATGGCCCAAGCTGCTTCTCTCTCACCCAACTCTGAGGTGCCAGCACAAATAAAGGGTTGAGTTCCCTTTCTGCTCCAAACCTCCTTTTTCTGCGTCCCACCACTGCAAACGACACCTTGAGTCTTCTGTGACTTTTCCATTCAGGTCAAGACACACAGAGAGGCACCAAGAGCGAGAGAGACCTCATGGGGGGGGGGGGGGCAGGTGGTGGCACACCTGGTTAAGTGCAGACAATACAGTGTGCAAGGACCAAGGTTCAAGCCCCTGGGCCCTACCTGCAGAGGGGACGTTTCACAGGTGGTCTTTCTGTCACTTTCCCTCTCTACCTCTCCCTTCTCTCTCAATTTTTCTATGTCTCTGTCCAATAATGAATAAAATATTTTTTTACTTTATTTATTTATTTTTCCTTTTGTTGCCCTTGTTTTATTGTTGTAGTTATTTGTTTTTATTGATGTCACCGTTGTTGGATAGGACAGAGAGTAATGGAGAGAGGAGGGGAAGACAGAGAGGGGGAGAGAAAGATAGACACCTGCAGACTTGCTTCACTGCTTGTGAAGCGACTCCCCTGCAGGTGGGGAGTCAGGGGCTCGAACCAGGATCCTTATGCGGGTCCTTGTGCTTTGCACCACATGTGCTTAACCCGCTGCATTACCGCCCAGCCCCCTTGAATAAAATATTGTTTAAAAAGAGAGCGACATCATGGTGTGAGAGTTTTCCTCAATGCTGGGGTACTCCCATGTGATGCCAGGGTTCAAACCTGAGTCAAGCTCTTGGCAAAGCAGAGACACCCCCCAGTGGGCTATCTCTCCAACACTTCCTGAAGAGACGTGACAGTCCCTTTGCAGCCTGAGAGACTGTGGGAAGAGTGTCGGTTGCCCCAGGCCTCAGTCTTCTCTTCCATTATTAACAAGACCCCTCGGGGGAAGAGAGATGCTCAGAAGATAGCCGGACTTCTGAGGAGAGGAAAGTGAGCAGGGAAACTGAGGCAGGAGCACACCTTCAGGCCAGGGGGCACCAGTGGCTGAATCTTTTGGTGGGACTTTGTACTCACTTCTGTGCACTTAAATCTGCCCTTGAAGAGTGGGGCTTGGGGCTGGGCTGTGGTGCACCCAGTTAAGCACACTTATTACCAAGCTCAAGGATCCAAGTTCAAGCCCCTGACTCTCCACCTGCAGGGGTGGGGGGGAGCTTCACCGGCAGTGGAGCAGGTCTGCAAGTGTCTCTCTTTCTTTCCCTCTATCTTCCACGCCTCTCTCAATTTCTGTCTTATCTAATAAAAATTAGGAAAAAAGAAAAAATGTGGTGGGGGGATGTGGTCTTCAGGACCAGTGGATTTAAAGTTCAGGCACTGAGCCCCAGTGAAAACGAAAACCCTGGTATCAAAAAATAATAATAATTTAACTTAGAAAAAGAAAAAGTGGGTGTCCATGAGGCTAGGGACATGGTTCAGTGTGTAGAGCCCAGGATTTGCATTTATGAGGTTCCAAGTTCAGTCTCCAGCAGTATGTATATTCCAGCAATGCTCTGGTTCTCTCTCTCTCTCTCTCTATCTATCTTTTAAAAATCTATCAAAAGAAAAGCACTTTGATTTCACAAACTATGATCATAGTGACCATTCACTGCAAACATTTCTAAGCATTTGCTACTCACCAGATGCCCAAGGCTTTATCTCTGGACCCCCCCCTCTGCCATCCCAGAGTCCAGGTGGGCATGCCATGCCAGATGTTCAGATGTGGAAACTGAGGCTCACAGAGACCAGCTGTCTTGCCCAGATTAGCAAAGAGACAGGTTGAAAATATTGAGTTTTATTTTATTTACTCACTCACTCATTCTTCTTCTTTTCCTTCTCCTCCTCCTCCTCCTTGTCCTTCTTTTACCAGACATTAGCTCTGGCTTATGGTGGTGTAGAGGATTGAACCTGGGGCCTTGGAGCCTCAGACATGAAAGTCTCTTTGCAGAATCATTATCCTGTCTCCCCACCCCAGGGAGAAACTTTTTATGCCTGGGAATTCTAAGTATAGGAAGTATGTACAGAAAGGCCTATCTCCTCCCCCAAAGAAAAAGGGCGGTATGTGTCAGGGAGCCCCACCCCCACCCCCAGCCCACAGTTCCACACACAAGGACTGTTGACATATACTTGCCGCTGGCACCAGCTGCAGCCACCAAGATCCTACCTAGACTTAAGCCTTGTTGCAGCCCTTCTGCAGCTGGCGGAGAGCAAAGTACTGCCTTCAAACAAGGCACCCACCCTGTGCAAAGCCATTGGCCTCCCTCCACTACCCCAGCATGTTTACACACTGGTCACACTCTCCCCAGGTGAGTAAGAACAGTCCTTTCTTTCCATGGTTTCAGGACTCTACCCCGCCACCTCCCAGACCTATTGGTTTTCTTTCTCTCTGTGAAAATGAGATGGCATGTAATTATGAGAACCCAATATCAGCCCTTTCACAACAAGCAGGGTGGCTTGAGCTGCTGCACTGGGGGTGTTGAACGTCACAGCCTCGAAAAGTCTTAGGGCACGATTTCACAATTATCACTGAAGAGACTCAGTTTCCCCATCTAGAGAAGGGGATGGGCCAGCAGGCCCTCTCTTGGGTATCTCTGTTATTCCTCTAAATGAAAGTGACATGCTGTGTGAGCTGTCATCTCCTGTCCTGGCTCACAAGTTTCTGTCTGACATCTCCCATCAGGAGGGAAACTGGTCTGGACAGAGCAGGAAGCTAAGCCAGCGTCCAGGGCTCCCTCAGTCAGTCACTGGACAGACAGAACTACCTGCCTGTGTTCCACCAAGCCACTACGCAGAGAAGGGGATGGAGGGGGGCTCCTGAGGCTCCCCTCCCCGCACCCTCTCCTCTCACTCCCTGCCCCCTCTGCCTCTCCTCTTTCCACCTATGTTCTGATGAAGTTAATGATCAGGGTGTCAGCTTTAAGCCCCGGTTAGCTCAAGGGAAAGAGCCTACTTTCCAGTAAGAAAAAAGAAAAAGAACTGACAAGAGGAAAATTCCAGTCAAGCTGATCCATTGTGGTGCCCAGGCTGTAGGGCACAGTTTTGTTTTGTTTTTGTTTTGTTTTTTTTTTTGATTTGTTGATTGGGTGTTGTTTGTTTTTGTATTTAGTTTTTACTTGGTTTTTATTTTTGTTTGCAGTTCTGGGGAATGAACCCAGCACCTAGAATATGCGTGATGTAGTTAAGTCATCACCCATGCCAGAGTTCTGTGATCTGCTTTTTGTTTGAGAAAGAGAGGAAGGGGGAAAGAGGGAGAGACATGCCAACACCTTTCCACCATCTGTGGAGTTGCCCCGTGCTTCTGTGTGGTGCCAGGGATTGGATCCAAGGCCCTGAATGCATGATAAGAAGTCAGCTCTACCCACTGAGCCACCTCCCAGGCCCCTCCACCTGTAGGCCAGGATCCTATCAACACATCAGTCATTCATGCATACATATCAGACCTTGCTGCAGCCTTCTAAAACAGAACATTCCTTGTTCCTGGTGTGTTACATTCTTAGCACTCTCACTGCAACTATGTTGACATGCTTAGTGTCTCTCTGTACGAGAATGTCAGCTCTATGGGGACAGGGGGCACCTGGGTCCTGCTTCGAGATCGAAATTTAGTTGTCTAGTGAGTGAATGAATGAATGAATGAATGAATGAATGAATATGTGTGAATGAGTGAGTGAGGTGTGCTGGGGCCACTTCAAAGCTCAGCTGGAAGAAGCGTTTGCGGTGTTGATGGTTAACTCTTTGCCAGTGCCCTCATGCCCCCTGCTGCCCCCATTACCCAGCCCAGAGGCAGGTGGCATTCAGCTCCTGTCTCAGTGAGACCTCTGTGTGATTCCCCCAGACCATATGGGTGCCAGCCCCACCCACGGGTGAGACTGGGTCCTCAAGTGCTCACTCTGCTGTGGTCACCCTTTACGTGCCCCAGTGAAATGCCCTCATAATGACCGGGGGGCTCACACAGCCCCTTTGAATGGAGGTGCTGCTTCTCCCTCTCCTGTTCACAGAGCTCTCTCCCTCGTACCCCACGTCCCTGTCTCTCTCCTCCCCACAGTCACAGTTTGGGAGCTGTTACTATTCTTGTCTCCAGTGGAGGAAACTGGAAAGGAGAGCAGCCAGCCTGCTGGCGGAGAGGCCTCTTCCTTGCTTCCCTTGCTTACCGACTCAGTGAATGTTTCTTGTCACCGGGCATGTGCAGCAAACAGGGCAACGCTCAGGCCTTTGATCTAGGCACAGAGTCTGGGTCCTGCCTAGAGAGTAAAATTTAGTTGTCTAGTGAATGAATGAATGTGTGAATGAGTGAGTGAGGTGTGCGGGGCCACTTCAAAGCTCAGCAGGAAGAAGCATTTGCTGTGTTGATGGCTGACTCCTTGCCAGTGCCCTCATGCCCCCTGGCGCCCCCATAGAGCTGGCGTTCTAGGAAGAGAAGAGGGCAAAGCAGGGCAAAGTGGCCAAGGTCCCTCAAGGGCTGTGTGGTGGGTGGCAGCAGGGATCTCCAGGTGCAAGGCTGCCCTCCCTCCATCTCCCCCTCCCCAGCCCTGCTTGTCTCCACTCTCCTCTGCTCCTGCTTGCACTTTGGTTTTTTCATTCATTGGCGGGTCTTATCTCTGAGGAAGGAGTCTTCAAATGCTGAAAACATCGGGAAATGTCAGTGCTCTGACTGCTGCACCAGTTCTCCAGAGAGTCCTGGAGCTTGGAGGCAGAGTGGGAGGGGACCCCCAACAGGCAGACTGAGGTTTGGGTTCCAGTATGTTATGGCTGCTATGGGCTGGTGGCTTCCCTCCTCTGAGCCTCACCTGCCAAGTGGGCATCTGACTATTAGGAGTGAGTGACGATCTGGGGGAGGGAGTGCACTGAACCCCAGCACAGAGGTAGGCCAAATACTGGTGAAAACTGCATGTGCAAAGGTCCTGGGGTAGAGCTACTTCACTTTCCTGGATCCTGGATTTCCCATCTGAAAAATGAGAGTAGAAAGAAAAGAAGACAGGCAGGCAGGAAGGAAGGAAGGAAGGAAGAAGGGAGGAAGGAGGGAGGAAGGAGGGAGGAAGGGACGGAGAGAAGGAGGATGTGCCAGACTGTGGTACAGCCAGTCCAGAATTCAAGTTTCCCTGCAGGAAGATCTAGGTCCGAGTCCCTAGTCCCCATCTGTAAGAGGAACGTTTAATGAGTGCTGGAGCTTAATTTTCTCTTTCCCTCTCTTGCTCTATTTCTGTCTTTATGGTAGTAATTAAAAAAAAAAATGACAGGAAACGGTGCCAGGAGCATTGGATTCATCATGCAGGCACCGAGCCCAACAATAACCTCAGTGACCAAAAGAAAAAAGCATGTATTCCTGGGCTATTATGAAAAATAGATCGATGGAGCCTTAGAGGCAGGTCAGCAGGTAGAGCTCACACCTCCCCACGAATGAGGCCCTGGGTTCCATCCCAGCAGCCCATGGGGGCACCATGGACAGTGCCAAGGGGTCTTATGAATGGCGCTCTGCTCTCTCTCCTCCTTCCACCCGCCACCCCCCCCCCCCATATACACACTCACACCCTCTCTCCAAACAAAGCAGAATAAAAATCAGGCTGGGAGGTGACTCTGTGATATCACATGTGCAGGAGGCTCTGGTCTTATTCCCCAGCAGGGGATTAAATTTAAAAAAAAAATTAAATGCAGGAATCCATGCTCAGGGATTGGCATAGAAAAAGCCCTTGAAAAATGGAAGCTGCTAACTTCATGGCTCTTTTTCTGCCTATCGGGGCCCTGGTCACCTTGACGTGCCCTTGGATTGCTGCTGACCCCCTCACCCGCATTCACACCCAGTCTCTTTACCAACTGCCCAGACTGCAGGCTGGAGGGAAGCTGAGTGGCTCTGGGGCTTCACAGGAACCCTGGCTCAGTTGCCTAGCAACTGAATCAGCATCTGCATTCTGGCCAAGTGGAGCCCATCAGGAATCCATCAAAACAAAGGCGATGCTTGACTCACTGCCAGCGTGGGGATGGGGGTGGAGGTGGAGGAGGGGTGGCGTGGCAAAGCTTCATCCTGGGCGGGGGCCGGGCACACCAGAGGCTGGTTCTAGGGGAACCCAGTCACCCCCATCCCCCAGTTCCAGCTCCCTCTTCCTCCTCTTTCTGTAAGGCTTGTACTTCGGGGGTTTAGAGACCTGGAGATTCTCAGGAGCCAGGGCAGGATGGTGCCACCAGTCACCCATTAGCAGTCTCCTATCTCGGCAAGCATCCTAGATCCACACAGGTCAAAGGTGGGTGACACACATGTCATCTTGTCAACTTTGGGTGACTGAAGTGTCTACCTCAAAAGACTGTGATGACGGACAGGAGGAGAGACATGGGACTTCCAGCTCAGAGCAATGCCACACACACCTTTACTGAAGATGGCTGTTTTGTTCAGTACCTCCACACTCATCAAGAAGACAACACGCCCCTCCCCGTGCACGTGTGCATACACGTGCATGTAGACACACACACACACACACACACACACACATGCTTCACTTCAGGGGGTGACTGTGTGGCTGGGAACTAGTGACCTCTCCAATAACAGCCAGGAAAGCCCTCTCTTCTACAGAACATTCTAGAGGAAGACTCTGACATCCATGTAAGACTCATTGGATTTCCAGGTTCAAAGCTTGGGGATTCACCTACTCAGACCTGGCTCCCACAGTGTGGAAAGTGTACTTTTCTAGCTTGCTTAATTATCTCGCCTCATGACAGAAAGACCAGAGCACTTCTCTAGCACATGTAGTGCCAGGGATCAAACCCAGGACCTCATGTGTGCAAAGCCTATGCTCTTGTGAGGAGAAACCCAGAGGGAGTGGGAGTAGAAGGCTTCATCCCACAATCTCCTGCCTCCCTACTGAGGGTCTGACAGTTTCTGCTTGCTCACCCCACTGACAGAAAGCTCACCACTGCCCCCCCAGGGTGGCCCCCTTCCAGAGTCCAGGTTTCCAGAGCAAAGGCTGGACTAAGACCCTAAGAAAGCTGCCTCCCCTTGAATGCCCTACAATGGAACTCTCCATAAACGGGGTTCAGATTTCACAGGGAGGTTCAAAAATATGACACAGCCTCATGCAGATGACAGAGCTATTTTTGTTATAATTACCCTTATTAAGGGGGTGTCACACAGCACTGAGTGTTCCAGAGCTTTCTCTGATATGGAACCCACCCTGGCTCCCTCTGGTCCCAACACACTGGCCCCTCCTTCCTTCAACATGACAGTGGTGGCCATGGTCAGGGAGAGAAGCAGGTGTTAGCTTTGTGATGACTCAAAGCAGAGAGTGAGAGAGAGAGAGGCACTGCAGGGTGGCTCTGCCAGGTGTCTGTTCTCTTAGGCCGTGAGCTAGTCTGCCCTCTGCCCTGGCAGTAGATGCCATCGTTGTTTGCCATCATTCGTGAGCACAATAAGCCCATTGGGGTGGGAAGTCTGCCGGCAGTTGTAGAGAAAGGGCAGGAAGATAGCACAGTAGTAGCAGAACACTGGACTTGCGTGCTGGAGATGCCAGGTCCAACCTCTGATACCACCAACCAGAGCTGAGTAATACTCTGGAGAGAGAGAGAGAGAGAGAGAGAGAGAGAGAAAGGACACAATTCTTTGTGGGTTCCTCTTCTGAGAGTAGTTCCCAGCTCAGCAAGGACTCAGGACCCAAGTGCTATCCATTTGGTATTGATCCGCTGCCCCCCAAGAGAGCACAGGCTCAGCACATCAACACAGGAAAGGGCTTTGCAAGGCACAGGCTGGGGCAGGGGCGGGGACACTACCATGAGCAGAACTCAGTCCCAGAGCCAGGATCTCCACAAAGAATTGGGGAAGGAGGGAGGGTGGGAGAGAGGGAGAGAGAGAGGGAAGTAAGGAGGGGAATGAATGTCTTCATGAACCAAAGGTCAAGCCCTCCATTCCACTGGAATCAAATGGCAGAGAGTGAAAAGAGACAGACAGAAGGGTCAGCCACTCCAGAGAGTGGGGCGGGGGTGCCGGGTGGTGGCGCACCTGGTTGAGTGCACATGTTACCATACGCTAGGAACCTGGGTTCAAGCCCTTGGTCTCCACCTGCAGGGGGAAAGCTTTGTGAGTGGTGAAACAGAGCTCCAGGTGTCTGTTTTTCTCTCCCTCTCTATCACCCTCTTCCTTCTTGATTTCTGGTGTCTCTCTATCCAATAAATAAATAAAGATAATAAAAACTTAAAAGAGAAAGAGAGAGAGACTTCTGCAGACTCTGACCACAAGACAGAGGTCACCACAGAGGGTTAGAGTGACATCAGCACTATGGCGGCAAGGAGGGTACAGTCGCGTTCCCAAAAACACATAGGCCTGACAGTCAACGCTGCCTTTGTTGCTTCGATTTAAAAAAGAAAAGTCTTAATGTTCAAAATAAATCAGACGCAATGTGATGTCAGCCTTCCGGGTCTGCTTCAAATGACCCCTGAAGCTACCAGGACACCAGCCAAGGCTGAGAGAGAGGGCTGTGTGCTTCATTTAGACACCAATGTCTTGGGACCCAATGGCCCTCATAGACGCAGCTATTAGAAGATCAGTGCCAGTGTCTTCTTTCATTAAGTCTAGAAAGGTCTGACCTAGTTAGTGCTGAGGCTGAGAGAGGAGGAGTTGGGAGCTGCTTCTCTCCTCCTTCATGTCCTGCAAAGTTGGGGTGAAGCCATCCCTGGCGTTCATCTCAGTGTCTGTCCTCCCCAGCCCCACCCCTGCAGTGGGATTATCAGTGCCCCCTCCTCAGAGTGAATTGATGGAGCTCTTAAGCAAACATTCCTCAATCTGGGTTCGTCCATATCTTCCCCAGGGATCTTCAGACTGGGGGGGGGGGAGCAGGCCTGTGGGGGTACACAAAGACTTGGGAATGTTTTTTTCTTTTTTTGTCTCCAGGGTTATTATTGGAGCTTGAGGCCGGCACTACAAATCCAGGCTTTTTTTTTTTTTTTCCATTTTATTGGATACGACAGAGAAATTGAGAGAGGAAGGAGAGATAGAGAGAGGGAGAGAGAAACTGAGACATCTGCAGACCTGCTTCACCTCACCGCTTGTGAAGCGACCCCTTGCAGGCGTGGAGCTGGGGGCTCCAACCAGGATCCTTACGCGGGTCCTTGTGCTTAACCCAGTGTACCACTGCCTGCATCCAGTGGGCATGTTTTAAGGAACCAGGCTCAGATCTTTGACTTCTAAAAAGTGGAGCTTCTGACAAGGCCCCTGGTCATGTGCGGGGTCTGCCTGTCCTACTCAGTCTCTCCACCCTCTGGCCTTCAAGAAAGACAGTCTTGCTGCTGCCCTCCCCCACCCACCCCCATTCTCCCTGTGCTTTATCACAGGGAACCAAATGTCCAGCTCCAGGTTAAGGGAAAGGTTAAGAAGGGTCAGTCCCCAACAGAACCCCTCAACAAAGAAAGGCCTTCAGTGAGGGGCTCCCTCTGGAGGGATGGCTATACCCAAACATGGCCTCACTGCTTCCCATCTGTCTCCATCTTTTCATCCACTCACCCACTCATTATCCATTCATCCGTCCATCCATCCATCACTGGTCTCTCCATCTTTCTGTCATTATGGAATCATTGCTTGGCATGAGACTGAAGCTATTTCTATGTCTCCATCACCAGCCTAGTCATCTATCTGTCTGTCTGTCTCACTCTGTTTTTGATAGAATTCACAAGTGGGATAGTTGTCTCGAGAGCAAGTCCATTTGACCTAAGAAATGAAACCAGATATAGTCTCACAGACAACCTGACCTGATGGTTTAAATAAACACTTTGACAAGGAGGTAGAGGGGACAGCATGATGATAATGCAAACAGACTCTCATGCCTAAGGCTGTGGGATCCCAAGTTCAATCCCCAGCACCACCATAAACCAGAGCTGAGCAGTGCTTTGGTGTTGAAATAAAAAAAAAATAAAATAAAAACAAACACAAAAACCATTCTGGCCACTTAAGCTCAGTAGCAGGCATTATCGCCCCCCCCCCCAATCAAAAGAACTAAATAAGCAGATTTAAGGGTTCAAAAGTTATTTCAAACATACCCTCTGGCCACAATAAGCTGTTGGTTTCCTCTTTCATGGCCATGTAAACTTGCTATTTCAGGGCTGAGGAGACAGTACCATGGCTCTGCCAATGCTTTTCGTGCCTGAGGCTCTGAGGGCCCAGGTTCAATCCCCAGCACCACCATCAGCCAGAGCTGAGTAATGCTCAGGTTTAAACACTGAATTGCATCATCTTGTGATTTCAAAGAAGTTACATATCAAGCTATTAAAAACTGCAAGGGAAAGAAACTTCAGAAATCATAATTGGGGCCAGGTAAGTGGCGCACCTGGTTGAGTGCACATGTTACAGTCCACAAGGAGCCAGGTTCAAGACCCCAGTGCCCACCTGCAGGGGGAAAGCTTCGCAAGTAGTGAAGCAGTATTGCAGGTGTCTCTCTGTCTCTCTCCCTCTCTATCACCCCTTTCCCTCTTAATTTCTGGATGTTTAAAAAATCATAATTATCCCAGGAGGACTTAGAGAAACATTCTCAGGGAACTGGTGGTGGCACACCTGGTTAAGCTGTAACGCGTATGGACCTGGGTTCAAGCGCCTGGTCCCCACGTGGGTGGGGGCGGCATCATGACTGGTGAAGCAGGGCTGCGGATGTCTCTCTGTCTGTCTCTTTATCTCCCCGTCCCTTCTCAATTTCCCTCTGTCTCTATCCAATAATTAAATTTAAAAAATCGAAGCTAAAAAGAAAAGATGTCTAGGCCTATAAATAAACACATCTTATGAGAAACATTTTTCTAGTGCCCAGGGGTTGAAGCTGGGACATCAGAGCTAACGGTTATTTTCTAACTGTGGTGCAGTGAGACAGACACAGTTCCCTTTACCAGATTCCTCCAGGGAAGAAACAGCCTGCTCTTGATTTTGGGGAGGGGGAGCTGGAGAAGGCAGCTGGGGTTGAAGAAAGCAAATCCGTGCCAGAGAGGGTTTCAGAATCCCTCCCTGTCTTGAAGAGCATCTCAGAGACCCCAGAACAGGCAGGGGCTTTCACAGAATTCTTCCCAGGCACCCCTCTAAGGCTGAGACCACACAGGCCAGCAAGTGTGGGACGGGGCAGGCTGGTGGGGAGGAGCCTTTCTGGATGCCATGGGCAGAGTGCTGGACCTGACAGCCACCAGGCCAGGCCTCCCTGACACTAGCCCATGGCTTTTCCCTCCCAGGTAGAGAGCTCACTGCTCCAAACCACATTGTTTCTACTAGTTTTAATTAGTCTCCCAGTCACACGCACGGAGGGGAGGGGGGAAATGACTGACACTAGAGGCCCCACTTCCTCATCAGTTGTTCAAAACTGCAGGAGAAGCCTGCATGCCCACTGGGGCAGGGCTGTGGGGGGGCACCGCTGTCCTGCAGGAGAGGGCTGGGGTCCCACAAGCTGGCTTGTGGAGGGTCACAGAGATGGGAGGTGGCCTCACAAAGGCACTGAGGCAGCAGGAAGAACTCAGAGCCAGCCTTGACTTTGTCAGACCCCAGGGCTGCAGGCCTCAGATGAAGTGATAAAAACAGAGAGAGAGAGAGAGAGAGAGAGAGACAACAGCAGAGGGTAGACAATATGCCCAGGGAGCCCAGGGATGGGGGGCTGCCCAGCTGGGTCAGCAATGTCTGCTCCAGGGGTTTGGTGGAGGGAGGAGAGAAGGGGAAGTGGAGAGTGTCTGCACCTCAGTCCACTTCAAGAAACAGACACAACTGGCTTCTCCATCCCCACCCCCACCCCTGAGCCTCAAATCCAGCTCTGTGCCTGCCTACTGCTCGGTCAGCTGGGGCTGGGTGGTGACGGGAGGCCTCAGAGAGCTGAGCTCTGGGGTGGTAGGGCTCTCTGAGGGACAGGTGACCCGGCCTCACAGGGCCTGCTCGTTTGTTCTAAATTCTCTCTGTTCTATCAAGTTAAAGATATTTTTAAAAAAATACTTCTAGGTCTGAAAAAAGGGAGGGGAAAACTCCATGAATATTGAAGCAGTCCTATGGTATCTCTCCTCCTCCTCTTGCTCCTCCCTCTGTCTTTCACATTCTATGAGGAGAGAGAGAAGAGAGTTTGCCTTGCCGCCAGACATGGTGAATTCACACAGGCATGAAGCTTCAGTGAAGCCCTGACAGAAAAAAAAAAAAAAGTGCCTTAAAGACTGATACTCTGCCCTGCTCCCACCTGCAGGGCGAACGCTCTGTGAGCGGTGAAGCAGGGCTGCAGGTGTCTCTCTGTCTCTTTCCCTCTCTATCACCCCCTTCCCTCTTGATTTCTAGCTGTCTTTATCCAATAAATAAATAAAGATAAATTTTTAAAAAAGACTGATACTATGCACAAGGACCTGGGTTCAAGCTCCCATCCCCACCTGCAGGGGGATGCTTCACAAGTAGTGAGCAGGGCTGCAGGTGTCTCTCTCTCTCTCCCCTTCCCTCTCAATTTCTGTCTCTATCCAATTAATAAATTATTTAAAAATAAAAATATTTTTTTAAGAAAAAGACTGATGTATCCATATATTTTCATGAGAGAGAGAGAGAGAGAGAGAGAGAGAGGAGTATTTATTGTTCAGGTACATGTGGGAGGGGGGAATTGAACCCAGGACAAGACCTGAACTCTATCAGTGAGCCATCTCTCCAGCTTCAAGGGACTGTCCCCTTTTTTTTCAAGATGATAACATTCTGCGCCCCCCCTCCCCCCAGCACTTATGGCAGTGGCCCAGCTGCCACCACTCAGCACTCCTCTCCTCTCCTCTCTCTCCTCAGGCACTCCCAGGCTGCTGATTCCAGAGAACAGACAGCTTAGGTTTCTCTTCCCTGCAATGGAGACGCCCCACCCCCCTCCTGCCCCAGAGGGTGCATTTTTGCATTTCTTAAGCCTTTGGCTGACTTCACATAACTGATAAAGCCGGTGGGGGGTGTTTATGCATAGAACAGGCTTTTCAGGTGCAATGCCAGCCTTCCCCCCTTCCTCTCCAGCTCCAACCCCTTGAACAGCAGAGTCCCCCCCCCCAAGTCCTGGGTGCAGGAGGCTTGCTAAGAACTGGCTCAGCATCCTTTGGGGTGATCCCCACTGCTCCTCTCCCCACCCCACCCCCAAAATAGGCCTTGGGCTGAGAAGATAGTACAATGGTTGTGCAAGAAAAAACTTCTATGCCTGAGATCCCACGTGTTCAACCCCCAGCACCACCATCAGCCAGAGCTGAGCAGTGCCATGGTGTGTCTGCCTCCGCCTCTCTCCATGTATTACTCTCCTTTAAATACATTAATTCATTAATTAATTTAGATAACAGGCCTTCCTAAGCTTCTTTAGGTAGTGTTTTTATAAAGGAACAGATATGAGGCTAAAATAAAATCTGGAAACCAAAAGTCAGCTTCAGGGGCTCAGTCACCCTTTGGAGATCAGGATGACTAGTTCAGGCCGGTTATGGGCTATGTTCTAGGAGAAGGAAGATGTAGGGACCCCAGCCCCTTCCTGCCTGCCCCCAGATGACCTGCTAGCTCTCCAGCCACTCTTCCTCATGCCCAGGCATGTGGGAAACTAACCCTCTTTGAAAGGTGGTTTTTACTGCAGTTCTGATACTCTGGCTCAAATGGCAATGATGCCACTTCCCTTGGTACAGAGGCAGGTGGGGCAGGGCGTGGCTTTTTGTGGCACCAGGTGGGGGTCCCTTCTTTGGCATTACTGGGTCCCCACCCCCAGTGCTGGAATCAGTAGGGAGTCCCACTGTGAGTTGGGGGAGAGCTGCTGGTCACAGCTAGGAGCACTCCCTCCACCAGCAAAGAGCAGGTGTGTGTGTGTGTGTGTGTGTCTGTGCGCACGTGTGCCTGTGTGTGTGTGTGTGTGTGTGTGTGTGTGTCGTGTGTGAAGGGGACAGTCTCAGAAGAGGGAAGGTGGGCACACCCTGACCACTCAACCCAGTGCAGACTTGGCTGGGGCTTCCATTCTCAGACCTCAAAATAGGCCAAGAATGAGACCTGGGTGGCCAGTGGTGATGCCAGTGGTGGGGGTACCTACTTTCAGGGGCCTGCGGGGAGGCAGGGACCACTACAGGAAAGCACACAGGAAAGTGTTTACAGTCACTCAGTAAACCCTCCATACTGAGTCTGCTTGGAGAAGAGGCCCCTGGCTTTGCGGATGCTCCCTCCCCCACCACCCCAGCATCCAGGGCTGAGGCCTGATGACCTTGATAACATAGCATGGGTGCTCTCAGAAGCAGTCAAGGAGAACAGCGGGGTCACTGGCATCAGGGCTCTGCCTCAGTGTCTGCAGGGTTCCGGTGGGAGGCCTCTCTGCACCCTGTGAGTCTAGGCATCTTCATCTGGGAAACTGCCAAGGTTATGCCTGACCTCCCAGGAGCTCATCAGGGGAAGTGCCCATAGCCAGATCTTCCTTGTCCAGCTGTCTGTGCTGACTTGTTGGGCAGTACACCAGCTCCCTCCTGCTCCATTGCCTAATGCTGTGGTCTATTTACATAATCACTGTTTTACTTGAGACCCCGCCCTGCCTGCAGGGCACTGGTTTAATCCCACTGGTTTGCACTCTTTTCACTCTGCCCCCTCTCCTAGTCACACCCTACCACTTCCTTCTTGAGATGTATAAAAGAATCTTCTTTTCTGATTAAACACATTGGATTGCCTTCCGGCTCCGCGAATCCCAGAGTCTCTCTCCTGTGACGCTAGCCCGGCATGAGTTCCTGATCCCTCTCCCACGCAGCAGCCTAGGTTGGCTCCAGTAGAGTTCTCTCCAACCCAGAGAGCACTTGCTCGGGAAGAAGCCCCCTCAGGCTGACCCGGCACTGACTTGACTGCATTCTCTCAGCAGCACCCAGTCTCTCCTGTTTGTCCACATCAGCATCGAGTTTCTGGAAGATTCTGTCTCCAGACATCTGACAGGGGAGGTGGCACTCATCCTGGCCCTAAGGGTTCTGGGTGGATGCTCCCAAGATGGAGGCTACCACCACGTGTCAGTCACATGACCTGTCCTCTCCCACCTGCTGCTTCCAGCCCCTGTCTCAATCAGACCCCAGCAGCCCTAGTCCACCCCCACCCCACCCCACCCCCTGCCTGACTATTCCTGCCCCCTCTCCCCAACCCTGGCCTGGGGGCACCCCCTCCTCACCACACACCCCCAGGGAAGAGCAGAAGGTAAAAGTGCAAAGCAAAAGTCTAGGCTCTCAGTCACAACTACCTTTATTCATTTCCTGCCAGAAAAGTTCAAGAATTACACTGAAAAATACTTCAGCCTCTGCTAACTACTGAAAAAAAAATAATAACAAAATAAAATAAACACCACGAAATTAGAGAACGCTGTGTGGTTTGGCTAGGGATGATGTGTGACTCTGCTGTATCTGGCGAATGGATGTACAGGTGACTCAAGGCGAGGGAGGGGTGGGGGACAGGGCAGAAGGTGGCGTCCGGCAAGATGGCTCCTACTTGGCATCTGGCTGCTATGCTTCTGGCCACGTAGCACAGGCCACTGAGAAACACCCCCCAGGAAGGGACCCATCTGTGGAGCCTCATGGGAACCCACAACCACCTCTTTAGGACCCACTCTCTCCACCCATGACACCCTACAGAGCAAGGTTCCCCCAAATGTTTGTGGGTGTGCCAGGTCAGCGAGAGATTTGGTCAATTAATACCAGATGCTGCCTTCTCACCAGAAGGTTCTAGAACCAGGTTGGGGAGTTGGGACGATGTTCCCTTCCGTGCCACAGGGTGGCAGCTTCCTTTAGAAGTGGTTTGGTGTCACCGCAGTTAAACCCTCTCCAGGTTTCTGGCCGCCCAAGCTACCTCCTCCAGGCCTTTATCCATCTGCCAATCCTTACCAGCACCTCAGGGAACTAGAAGTGAACAGGGAGTCTAAAATGGGGTGTCTGTGCTTACAGCTTGACTAGATGCTCTCTGCCTGCCCTGCACCTCTCTTTCTCTCTCTCTCAAAACCTCTCCTCCCCCCACCCTCTCTCCAGGCCTTTGGAACCTAGGCAGTCTCCAGGGAGAGGTTCTAGAAACACAAGAAAAACAACCAAGAAAGCCCATCCTCTCCGCAGTCTCATGTATATATATATATGAATCACATTCCTGGTCACCTGAGTCAACCCAAACTCATGCTCAAAGGCTCCTGTGTACAGTTTGTGCTAACTAACCTTGAACTGACCTTGAACTGGCTTTGAACTAGCCTTGAACTGGCCTTGAATTAACCTTGAACTAACCTTAAACTGCCCCGAACTAAGCTTGAACCAAGCTTGAACTAACCTTGAGCTGGCCTTGAGCTAACCTGGAACCACCCTTGAACTAGCTAGCTTTAAATTAACCTTCAATCCACCTTGAACCAACTTCGAACTGGCCTTCAACCAGCCTTGCAAGAGTGGCTTCCACTGTGAGCGGTGGCATCCTGGACTCTCTAAGGCCTGAATCAGACCTTCTCTCCAACTTCCAGCCCCCTAGTTCCCTCCCCTTCCTCTCTGGCAGGCCCTGGGCCCACAGAGTCTCCCCAGACAGCCCTGTTTACCTAGCCTGCATGCCCCCCCACCCCCCAACCTACAGGGCAGCAGCCTCCCGTCCTCTGGCCTCCCCACAGGCAGGCTCCCTCCCTGCCTGTCCTGGACCCCTCCTAACAGAGGAAAATATCTCACAAGAAACATGCCTTTGTACAAGAGCCTGACTCGGGGACGGGGCAACAATAGCAAAGGACGAAAAGAAACCTGGGTTCGGACAACTTCAGCGCACGAGAGAGAGATTGGGTGAGCCCCCCCTCCCACCCCCGCCCCTGCCCCACCCCACCCCAGGAGTACAGAGTTGTCTTGTAACTGGAGCTTGGTTCAGCCAAAAGGGGGTGCCCCTCTCCAGCCCCCCACCCTAGCCTGGGCTGGGCCTTAGTGGCCCTGGGTCTTGGGCGGCTTGGGCTCGTGGATGACGGCGGCGGCCGAGAGCCAGGGCCCGATTGCCCGGGCGGTGCTCTGCTTGGCCACACTGTAGTGGCTGATGACTGTGTAGAGGCGGCTCCTGGAGCTGGGGTCCTGGGAGGAGTAGTAGGCGTCCAGGGAGGCCGGGATGCAGCGCTTGTGCTGGGGGGAGAGAGAGAGAGAGAGATGGAGGGAGTCACGGTTGGTGCACCCATAGACCATGGTCACACCAGGATGCCAACTGGAGGGCAGGGGACAGTAGCAGACCTCCCTCAACCATGTCCCCATCAGCCAAGCTGCTAAGTGATGTCAGCAGAAAGAGAAGGGTGAATACGGGATGATCTCACTCATGGACAGAAACTGAGAAATAGGAACAAAAGAGAAACAGAGCAGAACTTAAACTGGGTTTGGTGTAGGGCGCCTTCAGGTCCTGGTGCTGATGGAGAAGGACCTGGCCGGGGCTGAGAGTGTTTTGTAGAAAACTGAGAAATTTTACACATGGACCAACAACTGTATCTACTATAAACCACTAACTCCCCCCCCCCGCCCCAATAAAAAAGGAAGGAAGGAAAAGAAAGAGAGAGAAAGGAAAGAGGCAAGGAAGAAAAGAAGGAAGAGAGAGAAAGAAAGGAAGAAAGGAAGAAGAAGAAGGAAGGAAGAAGAATAAGGAAGGAAGGAAGGAAGGAAGGAAGGAAGGAAGGAAGGAAGGAAAAAGAAAGGGGAGTCAGGCGGTAGTGCAGCAGGTTTAGTGCACATGGTGCAAAGCACAAGGACTGGCGTAAGGATCCCGGTTCAAGCCCCAGGCTCCCCACCTGCAGCAGAGTCGCTCCCCCCCCCCCCGTCTTCCCCTGCTCTCTCCATTTCTCTCTGTCCTATCCAACAGCAATGACATCAATGACAATAATAATAATAATGGGCAACAAAAAGGAATAAATAAATATTAAAAAAGGAAAGAAGAAAGGACTTGAGGGCTGGGCGGTGGCAGGCCTGGTCAAGCACACATATCATCATGCACAGGGTCTGGGTCTGAGCCTCCAGGCCCCACTGCAGGGGAGACACTCTGTAAAGCTGGTCTGAGGTGTCCCTGCCCCTCTCCATCTCTCTGTCCCTTTCTCCTTGTAATTTCTCTCTGTCTTATCAAGTGGAAAGAAAAGAAAAGAAGAGGGGAGGGGAAGGGAGGGGAGAGGAGAGGAGAGGAGGGCAGAGGAGAAGAGAGGAGAGGAGAGGAGAGGAGAGGAGAGGAGAGGAGAGGAGAGGAGAGGAGAGGAGAGGAGAGGAGAGGGGAGGGGAGGGGAGGAGAGGAGAGGAGAGGATGGAGGGAAATGTGGATTCATTTTGCAGGTACCAAGCCCCACAAATAACCTGGTAACAAAAAGGAACCCCCCCAATATAAATATATATATGTATTGTTCCCACAATCTCACCCTCTCCTTCTTGGTTCTCACCTTCCCTGATGCCTAATGGTCTAGAATGTTCTTGTGCAAGGTTGCTTAGCCGGGAGCCACTGGTGAGTGGAGAAGGAAGAACCAATAAGAGTGAGACCTCCAGTTCCACCTGGGACGTTCTGGCGGTCACTCTCCCGAGAGTGCTCAGCAGTGGGTCTCAGAGTTCTGCAGAGAACAGTCTCTCCTGATCTGGTGACTGTCCCTGGTCATTGGTCAGATCACAGAGTCTGCTGAACAGGGGTGGACTCCCTCTCTCTCTCATTTACCCATGGCTCTTATTCCTGCCCCAGATAAGTCCCAGACCCTGGGCTGAGAGCAACAGGTGTTTGGAGACAAGAGCCTGCCACCTTCTTAGGCCACAGTACCCAGAAATAAACTTGCTCTCCTCATACCAGCTCTGGTCTCTGGGGCAACTGGCCTTTTGAGTGGTGAGCGCTGAACCTTAGCTTCTGTGACACATGTCCCCTGACACAGAGGCCAAGGGAAGGCTGTTGGGACCCCTCCAGCCGCCCCCCCCCCTTTATGAGACTGATTTTACCCCTACCCCCAGCTTCTTGGAGCCATTACCTACAACCACAGGTGGTTTCTTGAACCACCCAGATTTTATATTTATCTTTATTCTGTCAAGGATCAATAGCCTGCACTCTCAACCGTGTTCATGTCATCAATGCATTCGCATCATTCCATAAAATAACACCGGTGTTACGACTAACAGACTGCTGCGTGAACCGGAAGATTTCTCCACGGACCTCTGTGACCTTAGAGTAGACTTCACGGCCAATAAAATGTGTTCTTTAGTCTCATTCAAAATATTTTCTTTGCAAGCATCTGTTTCCAGCTTGATTTAGAGGCAGGTTCCCTGTTCAGTTGGTTTTGAATTTTCAGGAGTTACTTTTTCTTCTCTATGGTGGCTCTTCTGTATTAAATAGGTCAACATTTGCCTATATGATGGGCAAACACATTGGGACACCTCTCCAGGGCCACCTTCCTTCGCTCCACCCCCTCCGCACCCCCGCCTCCCTGCTTGGTAATCAGTTTTGCTTTATTTTCCAGAATGTCTTTCTAAAAACATAAGCAAACAGCTACCTTCATCACCCTAGTTCCCTGCATGAATGCAGAACCTTGTATTTCTCTTCTCTGTCCATCCTGAAGACCTTCCTCACTTATCTTCGCCACTGTGTAGGGACGTCCTGCAATGGTGATGTTGGAGTTTATTGGACTGTCCCCAATGGTGTGTTCTAAACATTGATGCCTGCTGGTAAGGTTGTCTTGGAAAGCTGCATAGAAAAACTAAAGGCTGTATATTTCTGAGGCAGAATATTCCCCCATATGAGTTATTTTCTTATTTTCTTTTTTTTAATATTTATTTTATTTATTTATTCCCTTTTGTTGCCCTTGTTGTTTTATTGTTGTAGTTATTATTGTTGTTGTCGTTGTTAGATAGGACAGAGAGAAATGGAGAGAGGAGGGGAAGACAGAGAGGAGGAGAGAAAGATAGACACCTGCAGACCTGCTTCATTCACCGCCTGTGAAGCGACTCCCCTGCAGGTGGGGAGCCGGGGTTCGAACCGGGATCCTTATGCCAGTCCTTGTGCTTTGCGCCACCTGCGCTTAACCCTCTGTGCTACCGCCCGACTCCCGAGTTCTTTTATTTTTATGTTTATTTACCACTAGGGTTATCACTGGGGATAAGTACATATGCTGTGAGTTCACTGCTCCTGGTGGCTATTTTTTCTTTTTTTTTCTTTATATTTTTATTTGGTAGGGCAGAGAAAAATTGAGATGGTAGGGGAGATAAAGAGAAGGAGAAGGGGGCTGGTGCGCCGGGTTAAACACACATAGTATGAAACACGAGGACTCACATAAGGATCCACGTTCAAGCCCCCGGCTCCCCACATGCAGGGGGTAAACTTCAAAAGCAGTGACGCAGTTCTGCAGGTGTCTCTCTCTCTCTTTCTCTCTATCTCCCCCCTCCCCTCTCAATTTCTCTCTGTCCTGTTCAATAAAAAGGAAAAATGGCCACCAGGAACAGTAAACCTCAGTGATAACCCTGGAGGCAAAAAAAAAGAGTGGGAGAGAGAAAGACACCTTCAGACTTGCCTCAGGTTTTCCCCCTGTAGGTGGGGAGCGGAGGCTCAAACCTTGGTCCTTGTGCTTAGTACTATGTGCGCTTAACTGTGCGTGCCACCACCCAGCCTCCCATCTGAGTTCTTCACTTTGGAATATAACCTATGTCTCAGGAAACTGTCAGAAGAAACCAGTCTTGTCCTCCATCATCTCTGACACAGAAAGGGTTAATAAAGCCCACTGTTCAGGAAGGGTGTGCAGCACAAATGAGAGGTGTGTATGAAGATGCCTGACCTGTCTGTAGTAACAGGAATTCTATAATTGGCACCTCACAAACACCAGTGCTACCTGTTTCCACTGCAGAGCTGCCTCTGCCCTTATTGTGAACGTGTGTTGAAAGTATTGTCTGGGAGGCTTTTTGTAAACTAATCTTATTAAAATGCTCTCTTTAAGCCTCACAGAGATCTTGCCCACAGGTGTTATCAGCCCCACTTAGCAGGCAAGAAAGATGAGGCAGGAGGTGGGTGGTAAAGGGGTCTCCCCTCCCCAGCATGAAGAGAGTGGGATTTTTTTTTTAAGGAATGGGAGCAATTCAATCAGAGATCAGAGGGTAGGCACAGCTGCAGGACTGGGGGGACAGAAGCACTGGCTCCTTCCTCACATGTCCCATGGGGTCACTGTGGGGCAAGGGACCAGCAGTTGCACTTGCTTTGGGTCCTGGAATTGAGGCTGGACTTCAGCACTCTGGACAGTGTCGTGCCACTTGCTTTGGGGGCCTGGAATGAGGCTAGATTTCAGCACTCTGGACAGTGTCGTGCCACTTGCTTTGGGGCCTGGAATGAGGCTGGACTTCAGCACTCTGAACAGTGTCATCCTGGCTGAGGGCTGGCCATCAGTCTACCTGAAACCCAAGCCTTCTGGAAAACATACTAGACATGAGTATTTTCAGCACTCTGTAGAGTGTTGCCCTAGCCAGTATTTGGATGCTGTCAGAAGGAAGATGTTGGGGCCAGGTAGTGGAGCACATGGTTGAGCACACATGTTACAATGTGCAAGGACCCAGGTTCAAGCCCCTGGTCCCCACCTGCAGGGGGAAAGCTTCGTTAGTGATGAGGCAAGGCTGCAGGTGTCTCTCTGTCTCTCTATCACCCCCTTCCCTTTCAATTTCTGGCTGTTTCTATCCAACAAATAGATAAAGATAATTTTAAAAGAAAAAAGAAGGTCCTGATAAACCCTCCAGGTGAAGCTGACAGTCCCCAGGTGCTACTTACCTGCCCGCAGTGGCTTACCTTGTAGACAAAGCCCTCTGGACAGCTGTGATCATAGGTGAAGGCTTTGTACACCACCAGGAACACAATGCAGGCAAGGAACGCAAGGGCCAGGCTGACAAGGATGGTAACCTGGAGGCAGACAACCCAAGAGTCACTGCCTACTTCAGACCATGGCTCTTCTCTAGTCTAGATAACATAAAAGACATAAAGGTTCAAGAAGCCCAGAGGGTCCCAAACAGAATTAACCCAGAGTTAAAGACACCAAGACACATCATATCTAAAATGGAAAGGAATAAGGATAAAGAAGGGATCCTGAAGGCTGCAAGGGAAAACCAAAGAGTCACCTACAGAGGGAAACCCATAAGATTAGCAGCAGACTTCTCCACACAGACACTGCAGGCCAGAAGAGAATGGCAACATATCTGTTAGTGCTCAATGAGAAAGGCTTTCAACCAAGAGTACTGTATCCTGCTAGACTGTCATTCATACTAGATGGAGGCATAAAAACCTTCTCAGAGAAGCAACAGTTGTAAGAATCAACTATCACCAAGCCTGCCCTGAAAGAAATTCTGAAAGAAATTCTGAAAGATCTCCTATAAACAGTCAGATCACCATAAATATGCCATATATCAGAATACTCTAAAACTCTACAAGAATGGAGTTAAAGTATCTTCAATCTCTGATATCATTAAATGTCAATGGCCTGAATTCACCTATTAAAAGACACAGAGTAGAAAGATGGATCAGAAAACACAACCCGACAATATGCTGTCTACAGGAAACCCACCTAACTCAACAAGACAAACACAGACTCAAAGTGAAAGGATGGAAAACTATCATACAAGCCAATGGCCCACAAAAAAGGGCAGGAACAGCTATTTTCATATCTGACATGATTGACTTTAAAATAGATAAGATTAAAAAAGATAGGAATGGACACTACTTAATGCTCAGAGTATCAGTCAATCAAGAGGACTTAACAATTGTTAACATATAGGCACCCAATGAGAAGCCATATAAAGACATCAAACATCTACTGAAATAGCTACAGAAATATATTAATAGCAACATAGTCATAGTAGAGGACTTCAATACCCCACTCTCTCAACTTGACAGATCTTCCAGGCAGAAAATCAATAAAGACATGAGGGAACTAAATGAGGAGATAGATAAACTAGAACTATTGGACATTTTCAGAGTCATTCATCCCAAGAAACTGGAATACACATTTTACTCAAGTCCACATGGGTCATTCTCAAGGATAGACCATATGTTAGACCACAAAGACAGCATCAGCCAATTCAAGAGCATTGAAATCATCCCAAGCATCTTCTCAGATCACACTGGAATGAAACTAACACTGAGCAATCAACAAAAGATTAGTAGTAGTCCCAAAATATGGAAGCTCATCAGCACACTACTTAACAACTACTGGGTCAAAGAGGAAATAAAGGAAGAAATCAAAATGTTTCTAGAGTTCAATGAAAATGAAGACACAAGCTATTAAAATATATGTGACACAGCTAAGGCACTACTGAGAGGGAAGTTCATAGCCATATAAACACACACTAGGAAACAAGAAAAAGCACAAATAAACAACCTGATTGTACATCTTAAAAACCTAGAAGAAGAAGAACAAAGGAACCCTAAAGCAACCAGAAAAACAGAATCACTAAAGTTAGGGCAGAAATAAATAACATCGAAAATAACAAGAAAACCATACAAAAGATCAACGAAAGTAAATGTTGGTTCTTCGAAAGAACCAACAAATCGACAAACCTTTAGCCAGACTCACAAAACAAAATCAACAAAACTTTAGCCAGACTCACAAACCAAAAAAGGGAGAAGACCCAGATAAATTGAATTGTAAATTAAAAAGAGGATATCACAACAGACACCTCAGAAATTTAACATATCATGGGAGGCTTCTATGAACAATTATATGCCACCAAGCTAGAGAACTTGGAAGAAATGGACGATTTCCTAGATACCTACGAACTTCCAAAATTAAGTAAAGAGGAACTAGTTGACATGAACAGGCCCATCACAGCTAATGAAATTGAAACAGGTATCAAAAACCTTCCCAAAAATGAAAGTCCTGGACCAGGTGGTTTTATAAATGAATTCTACAAAATCTTCAAGAAGAACTAATACCTCTACTTTTTAAAGTCTTCCAGAAGATTGAAGACACTGGAACACTCCCTGCCAGCTTCTATGAAGCCAACATCACCCTGATACCAAAAGCAGACAGGGACACAACCAAAAAAGAAAACTACAGACCAATATCTCCCATGAACATAGATGCTAAAATATTGAACAAAATTCTAGTCAACCAGATATAGCAGTATATTAAAAAGACTGTTCATCATGACCAAGTGGGGTTTATCGCAGGCATGCAAGGTTGGTTTGATATATGTAAGAAAATCAACATGACTCACCACATCAACAAAAGCAAGACCAAAAACCACATGGTCATATCAATAGATGCAGAGAAAGACTTTGACAAAATACAATATCCCTTTATGATCAAAACACTACAAAAAATGGGAACAGTTGGAAAATTCCTCAAGAAAGTGGAGTCTATATATAGCAAACCTACAGGCAACATCATACTCAGTGGTGAAAAACTGGAAGCATTTCCACTCAGATCAGGTACTAGACAGGGCTGCCCACTGCCACCATTACTATTCAACATAGTGTTGGAAGTTCTTGCCATAGCAATCAGGCAGGAGCAAGGAATTAAAGGGATACAGATTGGAAGAGAAGAAGTCAAACTCTCCCTATTTGCAGATGACATGATAGTATACATAGAATAACCTACAGAATCCAGCAAGAAGTTTTTGGAAATCATCAGGCAATACAGTAAGGTGTCAGGTTACAAAATTAACATTCAAAAGTCAGTGGTATTCCTCTGCAAACACTAAGTTAGAAGAAGATGAAATCCAGAAATCAATTCCTTTTACTATAGCAACAAAACCAAGAAAATATCTAGGAATAAACCTAAGCAAAGAAGTGAAAGGCTTGTATACTGAAAATTATGAGTCACTACTCAAGGAAATTGAAAAAGACACAAAGAAGTGGAAAGATATTCCATGTTCATGGGTTGGAAGAATTAACATCGTCAAAATGAATATACTACCCAGAGCCATCTACAAATTTAATGCTATCCTTATCAAGATCTCAACCACATTTTTTAGGAGAATAGAAAAAATGCTACAAATGTTTATCTGGAAGCAGAGAAGACCTAGAATTGCCAAAACAGTCTTTGAGAAGAAAGTACAGAACTGGAGGCATCACACTCCCAGATCTCAAATTGTATTCTAGGGCCATTGCAACCAAAACTGCTTGGTACTAAAATATGAATAGACACACTGACCATTGGAATGGAACTGACAGTCTGGAAGTCCCCCACACCTGTGGACATCTAATCTTTGACAAAGGTGCCCAGACTATTAAATGGGGGAAAGCAAAGTCTCTTCAACAAATGATGTTGGATAAAATGGATTCTGCTCTGGCCTCTGTGGTATTGGTGATCAAATCTGGGGCCTCAGGCATGCAAGTCCTGGGCTCTGCTGCTGAGCTCTGTGCCTTGTTCTGTGTTGTTTCTGGGGTCCTGGCTCTGAAGCTCTCTAACCACTGCCCCCACCAGCCCTTTCAGGAGCATCTCTAAGTCCTGTGTTGGTCTGTCCCAGGGCAACGAGACAAGGCAGGGTGCTCCACCCTCTAAGAGGACAGACATGGCAGCTGTGGAGACCCCCAGGGGTGGGGAGAGAGAAAAAACACAACCTCCTCCCATTTGCCGAGCCCCAGGGGGCTGGGCTCAAATCCCTCCCCCTCCTACACACACCCCACCACCTTTTTTATGAAGAATGCAGCTTGGGAACCTCAAAGCCCCCAGTGAGGAGATTAGACTTTGCAGAGAGACAAAAAGAGAAAAGTGCTCCACAGACAGATGTTCATCTTTCTCTGTGACAGCAGGGACCTGGGGCAGGAGTGTGTGTGTGTGTGTGTGTGTGTGTGTGTTGGCGGGGGGGGGGGATCTTGGGCTGGCCTAGGGGATTGTGGGAGTCTTGAGAAATACACAGTTGGTGTTTGATGACCCAAGTCAAGGTGTCCTTCAAACCCAATCTTCACCCCCAGTTCCTGGCTCACAAGCCTTGGGGTTCCTTTAGTGTTGAGAGTTTGAAGGGGTCTCTGGTCACATGACTGAGGAGACTTTAGGGGAAGCACTCAGTATGGGGTTCTGTGAGCTGTCTAAGCAAATGGTCCAGACCTGGGGCCCAGATCTGTCTCCAGGAGCTCAGGTGAGGCCTAGGCCTATGGCTGGTGTTGGGCATGGAGGGTGGCCTCTCCAGGCTGCAACTGCCCCATGAATGGGAGGCTGACTTCAGGAGAATATAGTCAAGATGAACTGAAACCCTGCCGCCCTGGGTGCCATCCTGGCCCGGATCAGGTGTTTCTGCCAGCTTCCTGACCCTTCAGCCTGCCTGCACACAGATAGCCTCCTCCATGACATCCAGCACCACTCACTCACAGGCCTGGGTCCCAAGGAGCCCCTGAGTGAGCTTGCGGGAACTCACAGCTTCTGCTTGCTTCAGCCACCATGAGCCAGGCCTCCCAGGAGGCACCTGCCCCACCCCCATTCACCCCCAGCCAGGGATGTCAGAGCCAGGACCCTAAGAGTCAGGCCCCCAAGAAACAGGGCCCCCAGAGCAAGCCTCCCACCAAGAGCCAGGGATCCCAAAGCCAGGTCTCCCAGAGCCAGGTCCCCTAAGAACCAGGCACCCCCAAGAGCCAGGGACCTCAGAGGCAGACCCTAACAAACCCCCCAAGCCAGGGTCCTCAGAGCCAGGCCCCGAAAGAAACAGGAACCCCCAGGAGTCATGTGGTAGCACAGAGGGTTAAGCGCAGGTGGCACAAAGCACAGGATCGGCGTAAGGATCCCAGTTCAAGCCCCCGGCTCCCCACCTACAGGAGAGTCAATTCACAGGCTGTGAAGCAGGTCTGCAGGTGTCTGTCTATCTTTCTCTCCCCCTCTCTGTCTTACTCTCCTCTCTCCATTTCTCTCTGTCCTATCCAACAACAACAACATCATTAACAACTACAACAATAAAACAACAAGGGCAACAAGGGGAAATAAATTTTTTTAAAAAAAGAAAAGAAACAGGAACCCCCCCCAAGAAACAGAGCCCCAGAGCCAGCCCCCCACTGATATCCAGGGCTCCCAGAGCCAGGGACCCCCAAACCAGGCACCCCCAAGAACCAGGGCCCCTAAGAAATAGGCATCCCCAGAGCTAGCCCCCCCAAAAAAAGAGGCATCCCCCAAGAGCTAGCCCTTCCTAAGAACCAGGGGTCCTCAGAACCTGGGCCCCCCAAAACCAGGGCCCCCTGCGGGGTGTCCTCCCCACCCCCTAAGCTTCCTCCAGGCCACCATCAGCTCAGCCAGGT
Source organism: Erinaceus europaeus (assembly GCF_950295315.1). Lineage (NCBI taxonomy): Eukaryota > Metazoa > Chordata > Mammalia > Eulipotyphla > Erinaceidae > Erinaceus > Erinaceus europaeus. The sequence continues at coordinate 8,853,239 of NC_080170.1, read as the reverse complement.
GCCTGCCTCCAGCTGCCAACCCTCCCCACCCCCAGCAGCCTGCAGCCTGGTCTCCATGGTGACACAGGCCCTGCAGCCCAAACAGCTTGTCCCATTAAAGCCACTTTCGTTCCCCAATCCCCTTTCTTGGCAGAACAGTTGATAAAAGAAAAAGAATCAGGTTGGCAGAACTGGTTTGGAAAATGAGAAAACGTCTTCTAGGGAAGCCAGGGTGGTGCTGAGCCAGACCGCCAGACCGGCTACTCCCAGGCTTCCTCACCGCCCCCGCCCCAGGAAGGACTCTCCAGCCCACTTTGTACCTGATCCCCCCCCCCTCCAACACGGACACACGGACACTCAGACACACACCCTTCCTGGAAGAGGACACTGGGACCTCAGCTGGTCTCCTCTGATCCTCACCCCAAGTCCCGGGGTCCCCCTGCCTTCCGCAGATGGGGCTTTAGAGCCTGTCACAGAAAGTCAGGTGCTTGGGTGCAGTGACAGGCTGAGTTCCCTTGGCTTCTCCTGCAACGCCAGTAGATTCTGTTTTCTATTTTGGACTCAACAGATTCACACACAGGGAGAGGGGTATGACAGGTGGTATCGCACCTGGTTGAGCGCACATGTTACAATGCACAGGGACCGGGGTTCGAGCCCCCCGTCCCCACGTGAAGGGGGAAAGCTTCGCCAGTGGTGAAGCAAGGCTGCGGGTGTCGCTCTGTCTCCCTCTCTATCACCCCCTTTCCTCTCAATTTCTGGCTGTCTCTGTCCAATAAATAAATAAAGATAATGTTTTAAAAAGAGAGAGAAAACACTTATAAACAGGAGCCAGCCAAAATGGCCAAAGGCTTGGGATCTGGGATGGCTCTGTGGTCTGTCTGAGCGAATCACAAGCCTTTCTATAAAGTCTTCAGACACGGTGGAAACTGGCTGCCCAAAGCCAGTCTGTTCTGAGAGCAGACACTCTCTCTACCAGCAGTCCCTCTCCCACCTCTCCTGACATCTCAAGAGTGTCAGCTCCTTCATGGACAAAGTGAGCTCCAGTGATTCTCCCAGCTCCCAGAAGGGCCAAGAGCAGACATAAGCATCCATACACAGGCCCTCAACTTACGATGGCGCAACTTCTGGTTTTTAACTTGTGAGGCTGGGTGGAGCAGTGAGCAGCTGTGGGTGGTCATCCTGATTTTTAAAAATTTATTTATTTTCCCTTTTGTTGCCCTTTTTTATTGTTGTTGTAGTTATTGCTGTTGCTGCTATTGATGTCGCTGGTGTTGGATAGGACAGAGAGAAATGGAGAGAGGAGGGGAAGACCGAGAAGGGGAGAGAAAGACAGACACCTGCAGACCAGCTTCACTGCCAGTGAAGAAACTCCCCTGCAGGTGGGGATCCTTATGCCTGTCCTTGCACTTTGCGCCATATGCACTTAACCCGCTGCACTACCGCCCGACACCTGGTCATTCTCATTTTTATTTTTAATTACTTAATTTATTATTGGATAGAGACAGAGAAATTGAGAGGAGAGAGGGAGATAGAAAGAGGAAAAAAGACAGAGAGACCCCTGCAGCCCTGCTTCACCACTTGTGAAGGTTTCCCCCTGCAGGTAGGGACCAGGGGCTTGAACTGGGGTCCTTGCTCACTATAATGTGAGCACTTAACCAGGCGCTCCATCCTCTGGCCCCATGTTCTGGTTTTCATTTGGCTCACCTGTCTGGCCGCGGTGGCGAGCAGTGCGTGCTCTGGAGTGGGCTTTGTTTGCTTGTCTTCCTTAGTCTCCAAGGCTCTCACTGGCGCTTGGTGCCAGCACGATGAATTCATCTCTCTTCTTTGTTTACTATTTATTTATTTATTTATTTATTTATTTATTTATCCCCTTTTGTTGCCCTTGTTGTTTTATTGTTGTTATTATTGTTGTTGTTGTTATTGATATCGTCTTTGTTGGATAGGACAGAGAGAAATGGAGAGAGGAGAGTAAGACAGAGAGGGGGAGAGAAAGACAGACACCTGCAGACCTGCTTCACCACCTGTGAAGCGACTCCCCTGCAGGTGGGGAGCCGGGGGCTCGAACCGGGATCCTGACACCCGTCCTTGTGCTTTGCAGCCACCTGTGCTTAACCCGCTGCGCTACCACCCAACCCCCAGCCCCTAATATTTTTAAGCTCAGCATACACAGAAGTGGTGCAGTGCAGTGCTGGATGTCTGTGGACCTGTCTGCGTGGGCATGGTCCGAGTTTTTTTAAAAGTAATCATCATAGTATTATTATTTTCCCAGAGTCGTGCTCAGCTCTGGTTTATGGTGGTGCAGGGCAGGGCCTCCTGGACAGGCAGCTTTGCTTCTGGGCTGTAGGGGCTGAGCCCCAATGGCTCTCACTGGAAGGACTTCAGACAGCAGTTACAAATGATATCACACTGTGAGCTTGTTTTTAACTGCCCTGAGAATCATGACGGTTATGAATCAGTCATCTAAGGTGGATCTCTACTCCCCTATATCTGAGACAAGAAAGACCACCAAGACCCAAGGAAACCCAACCGCTTCTCTGAGGAAACCCGCATAATAAATAGAGAAGAGGGGATTTGAACTCAGGCGTGAACACAACCAATACCACTCCACATCCTCTGAGTTGTACGGTGGAGAACAAAGCTTCTCTCCACCACCCCAAACCTCCTGGTCAGCTCCCTGTGGAAGCGCCCCGTCAACCCCCCCCCAAAATAATAAAAACCATTAAAACAGCTCTTTCACTACCTCTCTCCCCAAGAATCCCGCTAAGGCAATTGCCTTTTGAAAGGCATGAGAAAATGAAACATCTGTGGCCTCAGACTTTATAGGAGCAATAATTCAAGAGAGAGAGAATGACCCAAACATGAGCAGGGCTGAGCCAGACATTCTCTCTGCTTTGCAAAACCCCTTGAAACAGAGCAAAGACATGATTTAAATCACAAGACTCCAGGGGCAATAACTCACCAACCTTGCACACTTATCTCACCAGTGGTGTAATCACTAGAAAGAAAGAGGGGGCCTGGCACTGGGCTTTGGGGGGCAGGGGGGACTAAATCTCTAGCCTCGTGGTCTCAAGGTGTGTTTTTTTGTTTGTTTGATTATTAAAATTTCTTTATTGGGGGATTAATGTTTTACAGTCAACAGTAAATACAATAGTTTGTACATGCATAACATTTCTTAGTTTTCCACATAACAATACAACCCCCACTAGGTCCTCTGACATCCTGTTTCAGGACCTGAACTCTCCCCACCCCAGAGTCTTTTACTTTGGTGCAATATACCAACTCTAGTCCAGGTTCTGCTTAGTGATTTCTCTTCTGATCTTGTTTTTCAACTTCTGCCTGTGAATGAGATCATCCTATTCATACTTCTGTGTCTGACTTATTTCACCAAACATGATTTCCTCAAGCTCCATCCAAGATGGGCTCAAAAACGGTGAAATCACTATTTTTACTCTGAAAATGTCCAATAGTTTACGAGTTCAAGCCAGTGTTCTAGCTGGCCTGGCCAGAGAAGCTGAGCCCAGATTTTCTAAGTCAATACACCAAAGGCAAGTGCAGCTCAGAGTATGGATGTAACACCCCCAATAGAAGCAAACCCCCCAGATGGAAGCAGCAGACTGGCCAGGCTCAGCCTTCGCTGGGCCCCAACAGCCACTGTCCAGGGTGAGAGGAGACTGTTGATCTTCTGGTTCTTCCAGGAAAGACAGAGACCTTGAACTTGAAGTGAAGCTGTCCAGTTTCTTAATGAGTACACAACCAAGACCATGGAGTCTTACGTTATTTATTATTAATTATATATTTATTTATTATTTATTTATTATATATTATTATTTATCCAGTTATTTATTGTTGGATCGTGTTCAAATACCGCCGGGTTTGCTATTATTTGTTTTATGAGAGAGAATAAAAGAGAGAGGCCGGAGCACAGCTCAGCTCTATCATGAGGTAGTGCCAGGGATCGAAGTTGGGACCTCACGTCTACAAGTCCTGTGTCCTAATATGTGGAGCTACCTCCCCAGACCTTTCAGTGTTCATTTTAAATGGTTGTTTCTTTTCCTTTTTATTCATGTTCAACATATCCTTCCATTTGCTTTTTTAAAAAACACCCACCACCACCCACATCCCATAGAGCAAGGTCATGGAACTCCCAAGGGTCACCAGGCCAGACCAGATGGAATCAATCTCCCTTCCTTTCTTCCTTCCTTCCTTGATTTCTTTCTTCCTTTACCTTTCTTTCTTTCTTTCTTTCTTTCTTTCTTTCTTTCTTTCTTTCCTTCTTTCTTTCTTTCTTTCTTTCCTTCCATGTTTATCCCTGGAGCTTGATGAATTCATTGACCCCAGGGAAGTCATTCTTTCTTTGTCTTTTTATTTTTTTTTCACCTTCTTTTTTGAGTTGATAAGACAGAGGGAAGTAGGGGTCCAGGTGGTGGTCCACCTGTTTAAGCACACATAATACTATGTGCAAGGACCCAGGTTCAAGCCCCCTCTCCCTGCCTGCAGGGGGAGCTTCATGAAGTACATACTGCAGGTGTCTCTCTGTCTCTCTCCCTGTCTTCCTTTCCCCTCTCAATTTCTCTCTGTCCTGTTGAATAAAAAGAAGAAAAGAAAAAAATGGCCACCAGGACTAGTGGGTTTGTTGTGCAGGCACTGAGCCCCAGCAATAATGCTGGAAGAGAAAAAAAAATGATAGAGGAAAATTAGAGGGAAGGAAGAAACAGAAAGGGAGAGAGAAAGAGAGACTGCTTTACCACTCTTAACGCATCCCCCCGTGCAGGTGGGGACTGGCGGCTTGAACCTGGGTCCTTGGTAACTTGCATCAACAGCCTAGAGTTGCCCAGTCTCTTCATTCTAAAACTTACTCTCCACCCTCACTCAGGCCTTTAAGCGCTGGGCTTCCGCTGTCAGTCACCAGCAAGCTGGACAGATAAATGGTCCGGACCAGGAGGCTCGCAAGATTCCCATCAGGCCCATTTTGCACAAGATGTGACTGAATACATCATGATGTCACACAAGCCTTGCTGTTGCCTCAGGGGCGTGGCGTAGCCACAGATCTGTCAGCATGCAGGCGAGCAGGCCTGGAGCAGGAGGTCGTGAAGTGTATTTGCTGCTGGCATGATTATGAGTGAATTCATTATTAAGGGGATCCACCCAAATGGCCAAGCTCTGCTCCACCTCTCTGAGCCCCAGTCTCCCAGTCTGCAAAAACAGAGTGGACCCCAGCCCCCAGCACTCACAGGCCGGGCACCATAGGCCAGTCCCACGGACCCTGGTGCCAGTCTTCGGGCTGGAGGCCGTCACTGTCACTCTACTGGGACACACCTCTCTGGAGCCCACGGTGGCGAGTCGCAGACCTCCCTCAGCTTTCCTGTGGGGTGTCTGAAAGCAGGCCCCAGAGAGCCCACTGTGCTCTGTAACCCAGCCTCTGTGCACTTGTCACAACCTAGACCCTGGGTAATTCCCAGTCCCTCCTCCTTGCAAAAGCAACCGTCTCCACGACCTATACGCCCTGCTTGTCTGTCTAGCTCTCCTCTGCTAGGGCGACTAGAATGCAGAGTTCCCTTCCACTCACTCTAGACGGGTATCTGGCAACCCAGCTGCAAACGGGGCACCCTTTGGGGAGGTCCCTGATGCCCAACACAAAGACCTCCAGGTGCAAAGCTTAGCAAATTCAACCTAGCTGGCCAGGCTGAAGGCACCAGCCTCTGGCGCTCCGGAGAGAGATGGCCTCAGGGCTGGAGCCTGTCATCCTCACTACCATACCCTCCTCCCCACCTCCCCAAGCTGCTTTTATTTTTATCCTTTATCAACTGGAAACCTCAACCTGGAAGTGAAGATTCTTGTTGCTGTTTTATTTACTTACTTACTTATTTATTTATGTATTTATGTATTTTAGAGACATGAGTCTGGCATCTTCTCAGACTGCTAGTGCCTGAAGAAACCCACATCCTCTTTTTTTTTTTTGGATAGGACAAAGAGAAATTGAGAGCGGAGGGGAAGATAGAGAGGGAGAGAGAAAGACAGACACCTGCAGACCTGCTTCATGACTTGTGAAGCTTTCCCCTGCAGGTGGGGAGCCGGGGGCTCAAACCGGGATCCTTGTGTGGGCCCTTATGCTTCCTGGTGTGTGCCACCGCCCACCACCACCGCCATGTCTCTCTTTATTGAAATTTAGCACTGGATTTCAAGGGCCAGAAGCCAGGACCTTGAGCTCAATAGCATCTCAGGAAGGAGAGGGAAACTTCAGACCCCATGCTGGTGAAATGAAGAGGTTTGGAGATGGACACCTACCCCACAGTGGGGTGTGCTGAATATTGTGGCCTCTGACAGAGTATTTACTATCAAAAGTCTGCATTACAGGGGGCTGGGTGGTGGCTGGCATACCAGGTTAAGCACCCATAAAGTGTAAGGACTCGTGTAAGGATCTTGGTTCGAGCCCCCGGTTCCCCACCTGTGTGTGTGTGGGGGTCACTTCACAGGTGGTGAAGCAGATCTGCAGGTGTCTTATATATATATATATATATATATATATATATATATATATATATATATATATAATTTCCCTCCTCTCTCAATTTCTCTCTGTCCTATCCAAAAAATTAAAAATAAAAATTAAAAAAATGGTCACAGAAGCAGTGGATTTATAGTGCAGGTACTGAGCCCCAGCAATAATCCTGGAGGCAAAAAAAAAGTCTGTATTGTATCAGAGCATGGGATGAGAAACATGAAAAGCATTTTTGTAAGGGGTGAACAAATTATGACATGGAATGCCAGACCACCATGACATTCACTGGCTATAAGTCTGATGTCAGGCATGGTCTGAGGGGCGGTGGTGTTTGTTACGGATGCGGCTTGAGGCCTCTTGCTGGGGGCTGGGGGGGGGGTCTGTTGACGCAAATTACTTAGTTTAAGACATTTACCAGAGACACATCAGAAAACAGGATTCGTAGCCAGAGGGGGAGCAGGGGAGGTAGTCACCATTCCTTCCGTTCTACACATAGCTTCTCAATCACTAGGAAAACAGCCCAGCAAAGAAACCACACGTGTATCAATAAGTAACAGGCATTATAATTCAGGGGTCAGGAACATCAAGAAATCAAGGGGTCTCTAACACCTCTCACCAGTCCCTGTTTCTCGGATATTAGCTTCTGAGAAACAAGCAGCTGAACCCTGGCACTCGGGTGCGGTCACGGTCCAGGAACCAGATCCTTGCCTGCCTTCCACCTGCTCCACCTGGGTCAAATAATACAACATGCACGTCTTTTAGCAGTGATCCTGGCGCTATAAACGCCAGCAGGAAAGACCAGGGAGACGCCCCGGGGTGCACACCCAGCCAGCCTGCGAGAATACAGAGATATCGCTCCACGGACATTGAAGGAAAGGGTCTCGAGAGTCTGAAGAGATTATCAGCCCTGCACTGAGGCCCTTAGGAGAGGGTGGCCATCTGGGTCCCTGCTTTGTGTATATTTGGGGTGGGGGAAGGGGGGTTCTTTCCCAGCAGCCTGAGGGGCTGGGAAGTGCTGGGAAGCAAACTTTATTCAGAAGGATGAGAGCCATTTCCTGCATCCAGAGCTTTCTGGCAGGGTTTGTAGCCACTGGCATGAGCTGTTCATAGCTTCGGACTCTGATAAGGAAAACCACAGTAGCCATGGTGACAACTGCCTGAGCTGTCTGGTTCTACAGAGCCTCACTTTGGACCTGGGCAGCAGCTGTGTCCACCCAGGGCTCAGCCCCAGGAAGTGCGAGATGAATCTGCCAAGGGAGTTGATGGCATCTCACTTTTCTGACACCGCCTAGCTTTGTCCAGGAATGAGTTAAGGTGACTCCCAGACCACGGGAGGGGAGCTAGCGATCTCTGATATTTTCAGGGTAACTCCCACAGCTCCTCCACTGCGTCTTCACAGCAGGCCTCAGCCAAGTGAGCATCCCCACTTCACAGATGAGGAAGAGGGGGGCCTCAGGAGGGCAGAAATCCAAGGCCAGAGTTAGCACAACACCCACACTTGGAGTGGTGCAGGACACACGCCGGCAGGAAGCTTTGTGGCCTGGCCAGAGACTAGAAGTGGATCTGTTGGAACATTCTAGAGTCTGAAAGAAACACAAGGTAGTAAACCCCATCTCCTGCACCCTGGGTTTTTGCCTCAGTGCAAGGGAGTGGCAGCCTGTGTCCTCAGCGATGCAGGACTGGGGGACTGAGAGCTGCAGCGACCTGAAAGGGCTCCATCCCTTTTCACTTCCCGCCTTGTTTCTGATGCCCCTGCCGTTAATGCTGGTGGAGATGCACAGTGTGGATGCATGGCTGTAAAATCGCTGACAAGGCTGCCCAGCCAGCTCCTGGTTCAAGTCCCTGGCCCCCACCTGCAGGAGAGTTTTACGAACTGTGGAGCAGTGCTGCAGGCATCTCTCTCTCTCTCTTCTCTCTCTCTCTCTCTCTCCATTATCTATCTATCTTGCCTCTCCTCAATTTTTCTCTGTCCTAACAAGAAAAAGAAAGAAACAAAGAAAGAATAAAACAAACAAAGGAAGGGAGAAAGAGGAAGAGGTTAAATAAAATATTAAAATAAAAATGAGGAACAGGCAGGGGCACACCCAACTGAGCGCACATGTCAAAATTCTCAAGGGAACCAAGTTCAAGCCATTGGTGCACACCTGCAGGGAGAAAGCCTTACAGGTGATACAGCAGGCCTGCAGGTATCTTTCTGCCCTACCCCTGCGGGGAGAAAGCCTTACAGGTGATACAGCAGGCCTGCAGGTGTCTTTCTGCCCTACCCCCTCTACTTCCCCTTCCCTCTCAATTTCTCTCTGTCTCTATCCAATTAATAATAAAAATATTTTTTTAACAAAAAAAGGAGAAAAGGAAACA